>NC_138554.1:126988696-127261196 GCF_964273705.1 Natrix helvetica
GTTTTCTGGTAGACATTCCATTCTATACCCAACTAGGCATCATCATCATCACTGCCAAGAATCAGGATGTGTCGGTATACCCATCCTCCTCCACCCATTATTTTTTTTAATGGTATGGAATGAGGAAGGATCACTCCATGGTCTACTTTCCACACTTCGTTCCACTGTGTGCCTGTCAAAAGAGGAGGCGGGAATAAGCAAAAACTACTCCCTTTGGGATTGCCTATGCTGATTTCCCACGTTATTGTTTCCAGTGGTTTGGAAATATTATGTGACTTTTAATATATAGATATAGAAAGATAAATAATTTAACTTATCTACATTTTTTAACTTATCTTGTTCTTATCTCTTGCTTCTTGTTTTTTTTTCTTTTTTCTGTGCCTCTTTTTGCTTGCTTTCCATTCCAATTTTCAAATAATTATTTTATACCTGCTGAAAATGAATAAATAAGCATCAAGCCAGTGGTGCGTTGCAGGCGGTACGCCCTGGTACAGGCATACCAGTGCCTGTTGGGTACGACGCTCCAGAGGGCCCACCCACCCGCCCGAGCTCCTTACCTATATTTCAGCTCTTCAGCGATTCCGCGCTGAAGCATTGCAAAGGCATTGCAGAGGCATCATGGAGGTAAGGAGACATGCACAAGCTGCACGTATGTACATGTGGGAGACGCCGGGCCCCATTGCATCATACCAGTTGCAACGGGATGTGGAATCCACCACTGCATCAAGCTATATTTTTTGCTAGCTGAAGTAAGTGGTATAAGTGCTTGCTCAGATCAGAGAGAGTGTAATTTTCCAACAATACCTACATCTATAAGTAAAGGTAAAGGTTCCTCTCGCACATATGTGCTAGTTGTTCCCAACTCCAGGGGGCGGTGCTCATCTCTGTTTCAAAGCCGAAGAGCCAGCACTGTCCGAAAACGTCTCCGTGGTCGTGGGCCGGCATGACTAAACCTCGAAGGCGCATGGAGCACTGTTACCTTCCCACCAAAGGTGGTTCCTATTTTTCTGCTTGCATTTTTTTACGTGCTTTCGAATTGCTAGGTTAGCAGAAGCTGGGACAAGTAACAGGAGCTCACTCCATTACGCAGTGCTAGGGATTTGAATCAACCTTTCTGATCAACAAGTTTAGCGTCTTAGCCACTGAGTCACCATGTCCCAATACCTACATCTATAACTTGTAATTTGCTACTTTATAAAGAATGCAGACAAATCAGAAATGTGTCCCAAAATATGCTTATTAAAAGAAAGACAAGCAGATACAGTCTGTTTAAGGATATTTCTTGGAAAGGAAACGACACACGCGAATAAGGAAACCACGTACAAAAATGTGCATGTTTTAAAAAATAAACATATGAAAACATACAGGGATTTTTTTGCTGATTGCATTAAAAAAGGCAAACGGATGTTCAATTGGCATGAGTCAAGCTTAAGAGTTGGGGGAAAAAACATTTGGGGGAAAAATCAAAATAAGTAGATTTGCTTCTATTTAGCAAATTGGCAGGGACAAATATTCATAATTGATATTCATAATTACAAAATGTTACCATGGGTTGTTTTTTTTTAGTTTTTGCATCCTGCTATTGCCCAAAGAAAATGAACTGAGTTAAATATAAAAGAGAAAAGAAAAGCAAGTGCTTCTTAATTATAAATTGGGATATTCCATTGGCCTTCTAAGTATCCCCATTTTAAAGTGATGATATATCATTTATCTAGAAGAAACAAAGGCGTGAAGCAATCAGTTAAAATTATTTGACAACACTCTTTTTTTTCAAAACAGGTTTCTCAAAAAATATTTAAATACACTCTGCTGTAATTGCGTGACTATCTTTAGAGCAACATGACCGTGTCCTATGATTGTTTGTTTTTTTGCAAACTTGGCAGAACTTTCAAAAATATTTGTCATTAATTGCTGATTATCCGCTCCTTCTAAATTAACCTTGTGATCTTTTCCGTGCTTTGAAATCAATGTGATTTTAAATACAAGTCCATTTATTAAGTCTTTTTATTAGGCCTTTCATTATGCATGCCTGTAAAGATCTTAATAGAGATGTTAAGTAATGAAATTTTGCAAGTTCCTAAAATCTTCATAAATCTCCATAAATTGTCTTTTTATGAGAAACCTGCTTTCATTGTGTCTGACTTTTTTTATTCACATGCAACAAAAATGTTAATATACTTTAATTACCCTAATATGATTTATCTCCTCTCTCATTATACAAGTTAATTTTGTTCTAAAGGAGTCCTGTTTTCAAATTCTCTTCAGCAATGGAGAATTAAAGTAATTATAGTTTAGCACAGGAAATTAGTCATAAAGGTCTATGATTTTGAAAATAAATGGAAGTTTTCATAAGGCAGATTAGACCATATGCCTTACTGAGAGAAAGATTAGAGAGAAGGAACGATTTGACATTGTCGCCTTATATGTCCATTAGAACTTATATTTTCAACTGGGAAATATCAGGTTATGAAGATTTTCTTAAAGCAGAAAAAAATTGGGATCTAGTCTGGTCTGAACTGCTGGGAATTCTGGATACTGAAGTCCATCTAGCAATAGCCTCAGATTCATTTTTACTGAAGGGGAATATTTATTTATTTAGCATATGGCATAGAGAACATGGAGAACAGTGATAAAATTAAATAGAAGGTGCACTTCATATATGATATGTCTACAATGGAAATATGTTGTCAACTTTGTAAGGTTTAAGGAATTTAAAAAAATAAAAAAATGTAAATTAGAAGTTACATTTCAAAGTACCTGAATTCCTAAGAATAGAATAAGTGTTCTATATAATAATATCTAGGCCACTTATCCAATTAAACAATTCATTTAAAGGTAAAGGTAAAGGTTCCTCTTGCATATATGTGCTAGTCTTTTCCGACTATAGGGGGCGGTGCTCATCGTTGTTTCTAAGCTGAAGAGCCAGCACTGTCCGAATACGTCTCCGTGGTCATGTGGCCGGCATGACTAAATGCCAAAGGCACGCAGAATGCTAGACCTTCCCACCAAAGTGGTCCCTATCTTCCTACTTGCATTTGTGCATGCTTTTGAACTGCTAGGTTGGCAGAAGCTGGGACAAGTAACGGGAGCTCACTCTGTTATGTGGCACTAGGGATTCGAACCACCAAATTGCCGACCTTTTGGATCAACAAGCTCAGTGTCTTAGCTACTGAGCCACTACTCCCTCTAAACAATTCATTTAGTGATGTTCAAAGTTACAATGGCACAGGAAAAAAATGACTTATGACTGTTTTTCACACACAAGGTTGACTCAGCCTTCCATCCTTCTGAGGTCGGTAAAATGAGGGTCCAGATTGTTGGGGGCAATTGAGCTGACTCTGTAAACCACTTAGAGAGGGCTGGAAAGCATTAGGAAGTGCTATATAAGTCTAAGTGCTATTGTTATTATGACCGTTGCAGCATCCTTGTGGTCACATGTCACAATTCAGACACTTGGGAAAAGGTATGTGTTTATGATGAACATACATGTACAGCAGCTGCCAAAATATCCAGCACAGTTCTAGGCTGCATCAACAGAGGGATAGAATCAAGATCACGTGAAGTGTTAATACCACTTTAAAATGCCTTGGTAAGGCCATACTTGGAATTCTGCATCCAGTTTTGGTCGCCACGATGTAAAAAAGATGTGGAGAGATGTCAGTTGAAGTTCTCATTCTGGTCCTCTGTTGGAGCAGGAAAATACTCTCTCCTGATTGGTTGTTTGGCTGAGACATTTCCTATAAAAAGGATCTATTTCATCCAGAGAGTTCAGTTGCCTCACAGGTAGTATTGAATAAAGAGCTGTTAGAAGTTGCTCTGGACTCAGCTCCATTCATTGCCCAGAAAATAACAGACAAAAAGGATTTCCAAGGAAAGGTGATACTGCAGGATTCCACTCTCAATTCCATCGTCTTTTCCTTTCCATAGTTTCTCCTGTCACCGAGGATCTATTTTCTTCCTGCAGCTGCCTCCCCTCATGTTTTTTCCTTCTATTTTTAAAAATAAAGTGTTCACAAATTTGTACATAGAGGTGAAATGTTTTATTTATGTGTATAGTTATTTTTCCAAAAAATAGTATTTGCTACTCATCTCTAAGTGAATTACAGATCTTTATTTTAATTTAAGCTGAAGAATATCGATACAGAGATCCATCTTAAATCCCATTCTGTACTGAAGGCAGAATCCCTGGTTCATTCCCAGCTGGGAAGCAGTCACCGATGCTGAGAAGAAATAGACATAGAAGCAACTGCCAGAAATGGGATTGTTTAAAAGCAAGGTCGCCTAATATGGCTTTTTATACCTATCTTTCCTTTGAAGTTGGTGTGATTTGATGAGATTTTGTATGAGTCTTTAGTTAAGGTGATTGCTTTGAATTCTGTCTTCCTGCCTTAATGGTTTAATCCTGTTCATGGGCTTTGTCTTTCCAATCCTGGGGGTTAAGAAAGGCTTAAGATACAGACGGACTTGAACAAAGGGAAAATGCTTCCCAAAGGGACTGAGGAGTCCACAGGGATACGTTAAAAAGCTGTTGCAGCAGTAATAGTTGTCTTTAAAAAGAAAAGTAAAGCTCAAGAACCCCACCCAGATGCAAATGATGTGTTAATGAAAGTCTTCATACATCTTGGTATTTAAAACTATGCCAGCAATTGCTGGGAGATCTAAGAGTTTAGATCTTTAAAAATTCAGCCAGTGCTTGCTGGGAGATCCAACCTAGAACCCTGGCTGAATTCAAACAATGTGGGAACAAACATCTCTATACATTGTCTCTATACATCTTGATCTTTAAAAATTTGCCAGCGCTTGCTGGGAGATCAAGATAGAAGAGTTTGGCTCTTTAACAATTAGCCAGTGTCTGCTGGCAGATCCAAATTAGAAACGGAACACCCCAGGGCAGAGACAGGTATTAACAATCTAGTGCTTAAGGAGATAGAACAATGGGTGTAACTTTGAGCAAAAGTAAGAAATTTAGCAGGTAATAAGGTAAGCCTGTCTGAATGGGAAGACCTAGGTAATTGGACTTGATTAATTTGATGTAATGTCTGTTAAAATTCTTAGGTGTGCATCTATACTAATAATATGTAGAACTGAATGGCATTGGGTTGATTGTGATATGTTTGACCAGCTGGAAAAATAAGTAAGCTTCTCAGCTTGGACTTGAAGCTGTGGGGAAGGGGAGTGTAGTTAGGATTTAAACTGCTCTCTGAGTTTTCCCATGCTTGAAGAATGAGCCACATGTTTCCCAAGGAAAGAACATTTAAGATTTAAAGGGACAGGACCTCCCCCAGGCCTGAAAATGTTGTTCCATGGTATTTGTGCATGTATGTGTGTGTGTGTGTGTAATCATTTCCAGACCTGCAGGGAAGTTGAGATCCCTTAATAATAGAAAATGGAGCTCATTGGCTTATATACAGCTCCCTGAAATAATTGTAATAACTGCTTTGCATGAAGAAAGAATGAAATGAGATTTTTCTATGTGAAATTAATTTACACAAGCAGTCTGATTGCAGTGCAAATGTGAGTATGTTGATGGTAAAATTTGGTATGAATGTACTTTGATTCCCTTTCATATAAAGAAACAGCAAGTTGCAAGATTGTTTAATGTTATGTTTGTGTATGCATGTGTGTTATCATTTCCAAACCTGAAGGGAGGGTGAGATCCTCTAATAAAAGAAAATGAAGCTTGGTGGCTTGTGAAAAAAGCTTCCTGAAATACTTATTATGATTGGTTGACATGAGCAAGCATGGAGGTCTGATTGCAGTATGAATGTGAGTATGTGTCCCCAATGCCCCAGGGAGTGATAAGTGAACAGAGACCTGTGATTGCCTGCATGAATTTCCCCCCTCTTCCTTCTGGGTCATTCTTTGGAGGGAAGCAGGAAAGGCGGGGAGAGTGAGTGTCTGCTCATTTTTACCATGAGTGTGTGTATGAAATGCCCCCAATGATACCTGTGAATGCCTCTGTGCATCCCCCTCCTTCTTCCCCTCCTTCCTTTTGGGTCATTAAAGAGAGCTGAAGTTTTTCTGCTCACTTTAACCACTTTTTTTCTCTCTCTTCTGAGAAATTTGGAGTAAATGGGTGACCTGCTCCTGCACCTTTACCTTTCACTGTTGTCATCTTTTCATCTGCATATAAAAGTTATGCAATTACATTTCCTTTTCTGCTCTGAATTTTTTTTTATTTTTTCTTCTGGAAATTTTTGAGGTTTAAAATGCTTAATTAAGCCTACAAAAAGAAATGATTTTGAGATATTTTGCTTACATTTGTAAATGTTTTAGCATACTTAATGAGAATTTGCTTCCATCTGAATGGAACCTGATATTTTGGAGTGTTGGCTCAAAGTACCTCTTTTTTTTAATTACAATTTTTTTTAAAGCTGTTCTTCTTCCCTCCCTCTTTTATGTCTGAGTGCATTTTTAAATGCTTATGAGTCAAGATGCTCTACCCTATGATATTTTGTTTGTTTGTTTGTTTGCAACAAAAGTTGTTGTCCCTTTTGGAAATTTACTCATTTTACCAGGGGAATAAAGGGTTTCAATGATAGAGGCAGTGAGAATGTCATGTTCCATGAAATTTACATTGTCTGCCTTTTGAAATAATGTTTGGATTTCCACACTTGGACAGAATGGGGGAAATTCCACAACATGAGACTAAAGAGATGTTTGTAAAGAACTGTATACTTGGCCTCTCCTTTTTTTTTTTTAACCTCAGAAAAAAAGGACTGCTAGCTCAAACCAAAACTCTCGAATTGGCTGCTGGTGATTGCGTCCTGATAAAACCTGACATGAGGGAAAAAAACATAGCCACGCCTGGGACAGACTCTACCAAGCCTGACTGACCACTCTTACCAGCAAGCTAACCCTAGTACCATCCAGCAGATATGAAAGAACAGACCCTGAGAAGGAGAAGTAAAGACCAAAACACTCTCTTCTATCCCCAGAAGACAGCTGCAAAGACTACAGGGGAGGGTGGAAATTTATTTCTTCTTTTCTTTTTTTGCTTCCTTCACAGAAATTCATGTAAGGTTTTCTTTCTTGTCTCATTTATATTGTAATCAGTTTAATGTATTCATGTAAGAATTGTATTTGAGAATGGCTAGCACAGCAAGTTCTGAACACCTTAGATTTCTGTCTAGTGGGAGGGAAATGTTGTCCAAAATGTCTGCATTTTCTGCATTGTAGAAGCAGCTACACACACACACACACACACACAGAGAGAGAGAGAGAGAGAGAGAGAGAGAGAGAGAGAGAGAGAGAGAGAGAGAACCTATTCAGAATTAGACTGAAACTATCTCCTTGATTTACCTCCACACAAAGCTTCTCCTAGATTGATTTTTGCCCTGGCACAGAAGCCTAAACAGTGATATCTCCCTTTTAATCCCACGGGGGAGGGTCAATTCTCCTCAGACAATTCCCCCACTTGAAGAGTAGCAGAAAGGATCTTCAAAACTCAAACCCTGACTGTGACTCAAAAAAAATGATGCTGCCCAGTTGCCCAGTAAAGCAGGATATGTTGCACTGGTGGTCTCATGAGTAGGAGTCCCTGGGCTCATTGTGTGTAATTAAAAAAAATACTAAATAGCCTGGATTGCACACTAGCTAAATTCAAATTGGCCTCACTAAAATCTCTTGAAAGAACCATCCCTTGAAATGGGCAACTGCGAAGAATTTTGGGATTTCTGCTTGCTTGAAACCTGTCTGGAAGCTCACAGAAAGTGATATCTGATACTAATTAGCATGGAAAATTGGATATTGTAAATTTCTTTCCAGAAATTGTGCCCTGGCTGCTAGACCTTCATGGTTGAAAGCTCTCTGGGAGCCACTGAAGGGATCCTTCTGCTGTCTCTCTCAATGCCTTTCCATCAGAAAAATTAAGTATCCCTGATCTGACCAATTTTAATCTTTTTGTCAAAAACATGTGCATTCCACTCACATGTTTTGACAAAAAAAGGAGGGATTGTGGAAAGTTATCACCCAGCCCTCTCCCAGAAAAATGAAATCCTAGGAAATATTGAAAAGGCAGAATATTATATTTCCCTGGATATGAAAAGGAAGAAACATGTTTTAAATTGAGAGTAGCTCCCTGTAGCTTCCTGCCTCCACCCACTTTGTCAATGGGCCATTAAGAAGGTCAAGCCAGTCCCTTTACATAATAAAGAATTCTCCCCTTCAGCTCCAGGAGGATGGGATTAAGGCATGATAATATGGGCCCTTTACCCAGCTCACCACATGGCATCTGAGAACTCAGCTAAACCTGGATTCAAAACGCAGCCTAGAGAGTTGCCCCTGCATGGCCCCATGAGAGTCTGACAACCAATCAGAATACATGCTCAAGATCAAAGGCCAGAGAGGACATAAAACCAGGGACTCAGCATCTCAGTCCTTCCTTCTCTTCTTCTTCCCAACATTGAAGCATGTGATCACCTTTTCTGTTCAGGACTCAAGCCATGTGGTCCTGTCCACCATTAAACCATCTTTCCAAGCAACCTCCATGTTTCCAGTGACTTTTTCCCCACTTGGAGCCGAACCTAGAAGGACATTTCTTTCAATAGCAGAAAATATGAAAGACCAGTAATCTACTCAAACTCATATTTTAAATGTTGGCCAGTATATTTTAAAATGCCCCTTTCCCCCCCCATTTCCAGTGTCCCTTTATAGTCACAAGAGGTAACAGCACCTAGCTGTACTTGGATTATTTAAAGAAGCTAAGTAGAGAAAGATCCAATTTAGACTTGGATGAGAGATTACTATCAAAGCCAGGGCTGGGGCTAGAAAAGAAAGAAAAAACATAGGAAGTAGATAAGGAACTTTTCCTGTAAGGTCTTTTTAAAGAAAAGGAACAAAAATAACAGAACAAGGCCAAAGTATTGCTGCCAAGCAAAGTACTGCATTTTTCAGAGCATAAAATGCACTTTTCCCCCCTTCCAAAAAAGAGGGTGAAAATTTGTTATTAAAGTTTCTTGTACAACAATGCACCAGAAGGCAAAAAACCGAGGCATGGAGACAACAATGGGTCTGTGACAATCCCTGCAGCCTGGAACAGCTGATTGGAGGTATTCCGGCAGTCCGATCCACCTGCCAATCAGCTGTGCTGAATCAGGCTGCAATAAGTGTTGAAGCTGACCTGGCTGGTCAGAGTTTGCAGCAGCAATCACATTCAGAAAACATTGTGGTGTACAGACAAGTAACTGATTCAGCAGGATTCAAAATAATAATAATAATATACAATACAATCCGAAAAGTTGTTTTTCCAAGGTAGCAGTAAATACAAGCAAATCACAAGTGGTTTCACTTTCAGTTCTCAGTTAAGCCACTCTCCTTCCTTATTGCTCACGGCAAATTTCAGAGTCCAAATAGCCCTCATTGGCTGACTTAGTTGCTATGCCTATTCATTGGCCTTGTTACCATGTGTCAGCTGAATACCATGGATGCTGGTAGACAGAGGCAGATTTTTTTCTTATTATTATTTTCTTCCCAAAAAACTAAAGTGCCTCTTATACTCTGGAGCGTCTTATACACCAAAAAATATGGTACATTTTAGTAATCCGAATTGATTCCAACTTCAGAGTGACTTTACCTTGCCTTTATAATTAGATGTACCAGAATACCATAGGGAGAAGAAGAAAAAAAGAAGATGGTGAAACTCAAATATTGTCAGATAAATAGGTGTATACCTCCTGCTTCTTCTCTAGAGCTGTGTTTTGTTTTTCTTTTTACACATCTAGAAACTTCAAAAGGCAGAAGTACAACTAGCAGCTGATGGTTGCCTTGTAATGTAGTGATATTATAACTTGACCCAGGAGATTCCTGTTCAAATCACATGAGAAGACAACCACTGGTTGGTTTCTAGCCAGTTCTCTGTCTCGCAACACAAGTTATTTGATAGTGGGTTGTTTTTTTTTTTGTTAGGGAGATGAAAATAAAGGAGAATCCTATTTAAATGAATTAACTTATTTAAACTTAAATGACTTAAGTTCTAAGAGAAAAAAGTGTGATACCAATATGGTATGGAACAGGGGTGGGTTCCTGCCAGTTCTAACCTCTTCTATAGAAGAGGTTCCACAAATCTACAGTGCTGCTTAGAACCAGTTCCAGCTCCTTCCCCCCGCCCGTCTGCACCACGCTTGCCCCGCCTGCCGTTCACTGATTGGCTGGCTCACCAATTACCCCGCCCGCTTCTAAGAGTCTTATCTAAACCTTAAAGTCTTAAAGCTGTCAAGTTTGAACATCCCTGGTTTTTTTTCTAAAGGGTTAGGGGTGCAAGGGTCTTGTAACTTCACAGGTTTAAGACTTGCGTGCTTCAAATGCCAGAATTTCTGAGCCAACATTTTGGTTACTAAGCAAGAGCATTGTTAAGTGAGTTTCACCACATTTTACAAGTTGGCCACGCCCACCCAATCACATGACTGTCAAGCCATGCCCACCCAGTCACATGGCCAGCAAGTCACTCCCACCCGGTTACATGGCTGGCAAGCCACTCCCATGAAGCAGGCCACACCTACAGAAGAGGTTCTAAAAAAATTTGAAACCCACCACTGGTATGGGGTAAGGATATCCTGAAATATTGCAGCCTCTGAGAACTCCAGAGAATTGACAAAAAAAATGCCAATTCAAAGATGCAATCACCATTCAGATACGCAAAAATGCTTTTATGTGCTGGTTTCAAATGAGCTTCTTCTTCTTCTTCTTCTTCTTCTTCTTCTTCTTCTTCTTCTTCTTCTTCTTCTTCTTCTTCTTCTTCTTCTTCTTCTTCTCCTTCTCCTTCTCCTCCTCCTCCCCTCTCCATCTCCCTCCTCTCCCTTCACTCCCATCTCTTCTTCCTCTCCTCTTCCTGCTCCTACCTTCAGATCAACAGCCACCATATTGTGAAATCAAATGCCGCCCCCAGTCCAAGTGAGCATTTTTCACATCCACATTTGTTATATCTTGCCATATTTGCTTTGGTATTCCACACAGATAATTCTCATCCGTATTAAAGTGCAATCGGTGTGGGTAATAGTGTGAGTGCACTTAGAATTAAGGAGAAACTTCCTAACAATGAGAACAACGGATCAGCTTCCCTTCAGAAGTTGTGGATCAGTGGTGGGATATGACTGGTACATCCCAGTCTGGGCATACTGGTGCCTGCTGGGAGCACCAGGTTCTGTTCTGGTACAGTGCTCTGGAGGGCCCACCTGCCTGCCTGTCCTACTTACCCGTATTTGAGCCGATCAGGGCTTCCGCGCATGGAGCATACGGCAGCTGTGTGACACTCCGCCAAGTAGCTGGAGCGTCACGGGTGGCAAATATGCACACGCGCAAATGTGCATGTGGTGGACGCCCGGCCCCATTGCACCGTACCAGTTGCAACTGGATCCGGAACCCACCACTGTTGTGGATGCTTGGTCACTGGAGGCCTTTAAGAAGAGACTGGGCAGCCGCTTGTCTGGAATGGTGTAGAGCAGTGAAGGCGAATTTTTTAGAGACCAAGTGCCCAAACTGCATCCCAAATCCACCTATTTATTGCAAAGTGCCAACATGGAAATTTAATCTGAATAATGAAGTTTTATTACCTAAAATAATGATAAACAAGGCAGAGTTCAGCTGTTCTAAGGAAAAGGTGATAAATGCACTCTTACGCCCCTTCATTTTTTTCTGTTTTTGAAATATTACATTTAACAACAATAAAAAAGAAAAAAAAGTTTTGTAATATTATTTCTCTCCTCCCTCTCTTTTTCCCTCCCTCTCTCTTTCCCTCTCTCTTCCCCTCCCTGTCTCTCTTTCTCTCTCCCCCCTCTCTCTTTCCCTCCCTCCATGTCTTTCCCTCCCTCTCTTTCCCTTCCTTCCTCTCTTTCTCTCTCTCTTCCCCTCCATCATTCGCTTTCTCTCACTCTCTCTCCCCGCTCTCTCTTTCCCTCCCTCCATGTCTTTCCCTCCCTCTCTCTTTCCCTCCCTCTCTTTCCCTTCCTCCCTCTCTTTCTCTCTCTCTTCCCCTCCATCACTCTCTTTCCCTCACTCTCTCTCCCCGCTCTCTCTTTCCCTCCCTCCATGTCTTTCCCTCCCTCTCTCTTTCCCTCCCTCTTTCCCTTCCTCCCACTCTTTCTCTCTCTCTTCCCCTCCATCTCTCTCTTTCTCTCACTCTCTCTTCCCCTCCCTCTTTCCCTCCCTCCCTCTCTTTTTCCCTCTCTTCCCCTCCCTCTCTTCCCCTCCCCCTCTCTCCCCTCTTTCTTTCCCTCCCTCCCTCTCTTTCTCTCCCTCTTCCCCCTCTCTTTCCCTCCCTCTCTCTCCACCTCCCTCTGTTCCTCCCTATCTCCCCCTTTCCCTCCCTCTCTCTTCCCCCTCTCTTTCCCTCCCTCTCTCTCCCCCTCTCTCTTTCCCTCCCCCCTCCCTTTCTCTCTTCCCCTCCCTCTCTTTCCATCCTTCTCTCTTTCCCCTCTCTTTTCCTCCCTCTCTCTTCCCCTCCCTCTCTCTCTTTCCCTCTCTCCCTCTCTTTCCCCCTCTCTTCCCCTCCCTCTCTCCCCCTCTCTCTTTCCCTCCCCCTCCCTTTCTCTCTTCCCCTCCGTCTCTTTCTCCCCTCTCTTTTCCTCTCCCTCTCTCTCTCATTCTCTCTCTCTTCCCCTACCTCTCTCTCTTTCTCTCTCTCTTCCCCTTCCTCCCTCTGTTTCCCTCCCTCCCTCTCTCCCCCCTGTGGGAGAAAAGCACTGGAGCTAGGCTGAGGGAACAGCATGCATGCCCACAAAGAGGGATCTGGGTGCCACCTCTGGCAGGCATGCCATAGGTTCGCCACTACTGGTATAGAGTCTCTTGCTTGTGCAGGGGGTTGGAGTAGAAGACTTCCACGCTCCCTCCCAACTCTGTTTTTCTGTTAAACTCTGTTAAATTTCTAAAACAATCTCATAACATTTGAAAATGGGTTCTGGATTCAAGTCCAACACATAGTCCTTTATACACAACTCTCTTTATCTAAAAAGAACTGGCAAATGATGCTAATAAACATACGGTATATATGTCGGTGGTTTATTGATTTATTTAATGTCTAGACATATCAGTTTCCTCTTTCCATGTTTGAGTGGCCTGAGGCAGTTGTTCTGAGCATGTGGTTAGGTAATACCATCTCGGAAGTGACAGATAATAAATGTTACATTGGCCTATGCTTCCAAATAACAATGTTGTTAAAGGGTTTCTATTGCACTGAAATGACAAAATGTATGATTCATTTCTTCTCTCCTTTTAGCTTCTTATGAGCTTTTAATAAAAGAACATTGTGGGTTATTGTGTATAATGTGCAGTGCAGAAGGAATTTTTTTAAAAAAATCTTTTGATATCATGTTATTATGCTGAAGACACCATTCTATCAAGGGGGGGGGATTTATCCTAAGCATGTGAGTAAGGATACCAACTCTTTCTGATCACCCCAAAAACTCCTGTTTGCTTCTTTTATAATTCCTCTTGTTCATTCAGGCTTCCTTCCTTCCTTTTCTCCTTCTCCTTCTGCTCCTCCTCTGCTTCTTCTTCTTCATTTCTTCTTCCCCTTCTTCTTCTTTTTCTTCTTCTTCTTTTCCTCCTCTCCCTCCCTCTCCCTCCCCCCCTCTTTCTTCCAGGCATTGGAAGAGAGAGGGAAAGAAGTCACAGTAAACTCTTCTCTGGATGGATTAGGAAATTAAATCATCAACCACATGTTGTCGCAATGCTACAATTGTCCATGCCCACAGTTAGATATTCTACTGTGTGTAGACAGACCTGTTTCACCCAAAGGAAGACTGGAGCTTTACTCCAGTCTTTAGTTTACCAAAACTCACTTCTTATACCCAGCAAGATCTTGGAACTACGAATACTTTCCTACATAACTTCTCTTCAGTGTTTGGCCTGGATGGACCTACATTACAGTAGAAGTAATAATATTCTGACTAGTAATTGATCAAGCTGCCCTTTTAATTTGTGTTTAATTATTGAAGGAGCCCTATATTAGGAATTGGGGAAAATTAAATTATGATTAAAATCATAATATTCTAGAATTGAGAATCACAGACAGTCCCCTGCTTGCTGTTAATGCAAATTAAAGTATTTCTAAGACAAATGCCCAACCAACTTCTTCTTAATTATATTCAACAAAAATCAGTGGGTTCTACTGTTGAGCCCCTATTGACATTAAGTCCTTTCCCCTAATAATCAGAATCTGCATTCCAATAATTTAAGGTCATTACTCTTTGTAAGACAAGACAGAACAGGTCTTGCTTTCTTCTTTGTGATATCTCTTCAGATACTTGCAAAGTCCTACCATGTCAAGCTTTCTCAAGGAGAAAATTTAGTTCCACGTTCAGAATAATGGCTAGAGTAGAAAAGTTAATTGGAAGTCTAGGATAATTACTAGCAGTAAGTCGAGCCTCATTCATTGATAGTAAAGTCTTATATCCAAGATGCACCCATTTTTCTGTAAATCCTCCAGTGAATGAAGAATCTAGATAACAAGCTTATTTTTCCTTTCTATTTAGACTGTGATTTAGCACTATAGTCTATTTCTGAATATGAACAATAACATTCAGATAATACACCAAAAATTAATGATGCATGCAAGACACAATGTAATGAGCGAGAAAAAAAGGGAAGCTGTGCTCAATTCAGTTTTGCATTTTGCTTTGGTGGTTTTCCCTCTGCCTGCTTGCTTAAATCAAAATTATTTGCAGCAGGGACTCAAATGGAGTTCTGCATGAACTTTGCATAAGCTTTTACTACAAATTAAGGGCAAATGATTCTTCCCCCTTCTCTCTCCTTTTTTTTTTTTGCAAGCTCATTTTCCTTCTCTGTTTGCTTCAATCTCGCCAGAAAGAAACATTTCTTTTTAACTAAACATTATCAGATGAGAATTATGTGTAGCAGAAACGAGCAAATAAATTTACAAAGAAGATTTCAAGCTCTAGTAGTGAGGAACTCCATTGTCTTTTCCTACGCTAGGTGATTTGATCCTTGGTAGGACTCACATTGGTGTGCAGTGTGAAAGCTTGTAATGATCATTACAAAAGATCCTTACATAAACATGAAATTCATCTTTGTAATGAACAGGATGGAGCATGGTGGCTCACATGGTTACAGGGTTGATTATCAGCAAGCCCTTGTTTAAGACCCGAGTGGCTGCATGATAGAGGGAGCTCCCATCATTCACTCCAGCTCAAACTAGCAGGTTGAAAGCATGCAATTGCAAGTAGATAAATAGGGCACATTAATGAGGACTTGAAAGGACCCTCCAATGGAGTGTCTTCCAGGCAATGGTGATGTCACAGTCAATCTTTTCAACCCATAAATGCCTTGCTGCTTCCAACACAAATGCAAGGCAAAAAGCAGTGAAAAGATGTCAGCCTTTTTAGAAAGCAATCTTTTGAGGTTGTAACTTATGATGCCTTCTAGCTGTCCTCCAGCCAGAAGGTTCCTTGCTATGACCCAATCTTTGATTTTGTTGTTTCTTTACTGGACAGAGGTTCAGCTTCCAAAATAAGCAGTGCATTGAAATCACCCTCCTCTAACATCTAACCATCCTTATGGCAGACATGAAGAATACAGACCCTTACTGAAGATACAAATAACTCTAGAGCACCAGTTGTTTTATACCATTTTCATTTCTTCTTTTTTCCCAAATTAAAAGGCTCTTTAAAAATGCAAGTACGATGGGGTAAGATGCTAAACACAAGAAAAATAGTATTGATAATATATTAGTATCCTCTAATATGTCACTGCCTTGTTGGAAGTGCAGTAAATCTATGAAGTGAGTTGATGATATAACATTTCATGCTATTTGCCTCTCTACCCCACTTATGCAATGTTTTTAAACCCCTCATTCATTTTTTTTTAAAAAATAGAACTGAACAGAATATCAGAATTGAAAAGGACCTTGGAGGCCTTTTACTCCAATTGCTTGCTCAAGCAGGAGACCTTATAACATTTCAGATAATTGGCTGTCAAATCTCTTCTTGAAAACCTTCAGTGATGGAGCACCCACAACTTCTGGAGGCAAGTTGTTCCACCGATTAATTGTTCTCACTATTATGAAATTTCTCCTTAGTTCTAGGTTGGATCTCTCTTTGTTAAGCTTCCATCTTTTTCTTCTGGCCCTACCTTAGAGAACAGGTTGGCTCTTTCTTCTTGATGACAACCCCTCAAATATTGGAAAACTGGTATCATGTTACTTTGGTCTTTTACTTTGTTGGATTAGGCTTATTCAGTTCCTGTAACCTGTTTGGAAACTGAAGAAGTATTTGCTGCGAGCAACAAGGAGACAGCAAGGAGCTTGGGCGTGGCATAACTTAACTTCTGTACTGAAGCTGCATGCTGTGCTGAGCTCTGAAACTGAAACCATTCTCTTCTCTGCCTATGTTTGCTTTCATTTGCTACCACGTTGGAAAACCTTCATTTTTGTATTGTATATTTACTTCATCTGTTATATTATATATAAAGAGAAGTTAATGAATCCTGCTGAATCAGTTACCTGTGTGTGCTTTCTGGATGTGATTGCTGCTGCAAACTCTGACATAATTAAAGAGTCAACATCAATGTTACAGTTAATAAATTATTAGGGCAGTGGAATACTTCAGATTTTATCTTCAAAAATACAGCAACTGTTACAACTCTTAAAAATCATAAGCCCCTGTCCCAGGTTCACACAGTGACTGCACAGTTTGGTGGGAAAGAGTTTATCTTAATTCCTGGAGATTACAAAGGCCCAATCAATAACTGTTCCAGAGGTGAGCCTCCTGAGTACATGAGAGTGGTCAGAAAATACACCTTTAATTCACATTTCATCACTACAGGTCCAAAGAGGACACATTTTACTAACTCTTTGGGAAATATTGTTCTTTCATTGATGCTTATTTTTTATTATTTATTTTAATTTCAATAACTTTGATAGGTTAGGATCACATAATGTAGCTGTGAATTTCAGTAAACCCTTTTATTACTTATGAATGATTTGTTATATGGGAACAACTGCTCATGCAACTTAATGCCTTTGTCAAAATCAACATTTCAAATAATATGGTAAATGTCAGGGTGACATAATTAGATAATTGTAGCTTTTAAAGAAAATAAAACTAATACCCGTAGAAACCCTCACAGCCATATTAAAAAAAAAAAAAGATTGGCAGTTAAATGAATGACATCTGTCATCACCACAAATATTGTTAGCGCTCCTACTGATTAGAGCCAAGATATGTTTATGAGTAATGCTTAGATGAACTGAGCTACTTCTGAACAGAAGAAGACTGGAAATGTACAGATGTGTAAATAGGAAATTAAAAAAAAGTAGGGAATTAAAGTGTGCCAAAATGCATGCCCAGAGGCTTTCCAAAGTGTCATGAGAGTACCTTCTTAAAAGGACCTTCTTAAAAATATGCCATCAACCTGAAAGAAGGGGATTGTATTAAATCAACGATGGCCACTTCCCTATGAACTGTCAACCTCCCAGCAGGAATGGTTAGCCCCACCCTTTTGCTTTTCTGAAAGGCCTTAAAATGGGATTGTGTCCAGCAATCAAGTGTATGGTGATGTTAAATTAGCCAGGAGTCTACAATGTTAGTACAAAGTAGTTATTGGCTGCCAACAATTGCTGGTCTGTTTATTTCATGCTTGTGTACTACCCAAAATGCACCATAGGGTGCAGATTGGCTGCATATTCGTAAGGATTCAAGCTTCTCCTTCCACCAATGTTGTATCCTTCTTAAGTGTACCATTGGGGAATCCAGTGCTGACTGGATTCACACTGCTGTATGAAACACCATTATTTTCCCACCAAAGTGGTACCTGTTTATCTACTTGCACTTAACATGCTTTCAAACTGCTAGGAGGGCAGAAGCTGAGGCAACTGACAGGAGTTCACTTCACCACGCAGTGCTAGGATTTGAACTACCAAAGTTAAGACTGTCTTTAAGTCACTGAGCAACCACACCTCTATTTTGCATTCTATTTTGATTGAACAGAATTTTACATTAAATCAAAAATATACATATAGCCAAAACCGAAACAAAATTGTGCTACTTGGCTTTAGTTCCTAAGCAAACTGTCTTGTCTTTGTTGACTTTCAGATTCAATTCTCCTGCAAATGTTTCCTTCAATGTTCCCACAATCTCTGACACATATTTTCAGAGAAATGTCTATGCTATGAAGGCATGGAACCTGCGACCACCATTTAAGCTTTCAAACTTAAACAGAGAACAAAAATCATAATAAATCATTATCTCCAGTTGCTAAAGGAAAGGGATTTGTGTCATGTTTGGAAACCTAGTTATTGCAAAGTCTTCAGTGGCTAATACTCATTATATGTCAAACAAATCTTCTCTCTCGCTTCCTCTTAAATATGTTAAAATCATCAGAATACATCCTAAACCAAAGGAGTAATGAAAACTGTTCATTCACTATGCCCTCTGGTGTCGAAAGCTGGTATCTATGCTTACTACATCACTTTTTGAAACAAAGTTTTTCTTTTATCTGTTTGTCCTCCTAGAGTTTTAATTCAAGAGTATTCTCCATGGGTATTACTTAGAACATCCTGTAGTATAATTGCATGAGGACTTTTCTGAATTCTCCAGAACATAGCTATACTGTGGGTAGGGTTTTCTCTCCCAAATTCCGATTTTCATTAGATCATCATCAGCCATTCTCATCAAATTGAATCCCATTTTTTTTTCAAAGGGCAGACTACACACAACATTGCACTGAGATTTAAAACAAATATAGTCAGGCTGGTAGTGAATTCAAGAAAGGGAATCATCCTGTAGACAAGAACAAAAAAATTCTAGTTGTTAGTTCTGTAAAGATTTGCAGCGTTTTAGAAATTATTGATGGTGTATGAGAAACTTGCAGAATGTATTTTCTAGAAGCACAATTAAAGAAAAGTAGACAGGTATGGCTTGTTCAACTTTTCCATCAACCAGATGATGTTTCTGTTGCATACCCTTTCCTTGAGGTATGTTAATTGTGCAGTAGAAAAATATGGCATTAGTTTAGCCAAAAAAATAAAAAACCACCCCCAAACCCTAACCCTACTCCATATCTTCTTTCCAATGAAAAGTACAATGACAGTTTATCTATAGTAGCATTAGAAACTAGAAAGTAGCGCTGTAGATTTAGACACAAAAGAGGCAAGAATGTCATAGGGAACGGTCACAGTAATCCATCAAAAACAAGTCTGTCAAAAACTGTGGCTTTGGTCAACTTCGAGGCAGTTTGCCCCAGTATATCAGGGATGTCAAATTCAAGGCCCGTGGGCCAGATCCATGAGGTGCTTAGATCTGGCCCATGGGGCTGTCCTGGAAACAGCAAAGGCCTGTGGTGTCCCTGCCAGCAAAAATGGAGCTCGGGAGGGCTGCACACAGCACCCCCAGTTCCATTTTTTGCTCACAGAGGGCTACAGGAGGCTGAAAATGGTGCCTGAAGTCAAACACAATCTTGATGTGGCCCTCAAAGAAATTGAGTTTGATATCCCTGTAGTACATTATGAATTTGCCTCATAAATCTATGATACATTGTTCAATCAAATATGCTACCATGTTTCCCCAAAAATATGACATGTCCTGCTAATAAGCCCAGGCCTGGGTTTTGCCTGGTTTTTGAGATGGGTGTAAATATACGCCATCCCCTGAAAATAAGCCCTAGTTAAAGGGTGCCGTGGCAAGTACAGGAGGAAGCCCTTCCCTTCCCTGGTCACCTCAGTGCTTCTTAATTGGATCAGTTGAGCCGATCCGGCTGCCATTCAAAGGGAAGTTGAACTTGCGAGATTTTTTTTACAGGGTGCTTCCCGACGGAGCTGCAAGTCTTGGGTAGGACGCGTGCCTCGCAGCCCAACTCCTCCCACCCCGCCCCAATGCTAACAGAATCCAGTCTGCTTCCCTTCCCCACCGTCTCTTTAGCGAGACGGGTGGCAGGTGGGGTGGGGGAGAAGTGAGAGGTGTGGAGCGAGACCTGCCTTCTCTTATCGTCTCTTCTCCCCCCCCTCGCTGGGCATGGCAGGCTTCCTCTGTAGCTTCCAAGCCGGGGCAGAGAGGAGGCAAAACGCTCACCCCTGGGGATGAATCAGACGCTTCACTGGAGAAACTGCCCCACGCCAACCCAGGCTTCCTAACTCTCTCACTCTCCAGATTGTCCCCCTCGCAAAGAAAGCCCAACCCGACGCAGGGCGGTGACAGGACACATCAGAGCAGTGCCGGCCAGTTGCTCGGCTGGTGCAAATAAGCCCCCCACACCACCCACCCCCGATAATAAGACCAAGGCCATATTTCGTGGGTCAAAATAAAATAAGACCCTGTCTTATTTTCGGGGAAACACGGTACTGTAATTGATTGCTAATTATTCTGTACCATTGCTTTTTCTTTTAATGATCCTGTAATCTCTTGTTTTGGGGTGCGGTGACTGAATGGATCTGAGCATTTACTGGCCATATGCCCTTCCTGACACCTAGATAGAGTTCACAGCAAATATATTCTCTTTATGCCCCAATAGAGAAACATCAGTCGCTGCCTAGAATTAAACTCTTAACTTTCTGAGTTGGAAAAACATTCACCTCTAGGCCACGATTCCACTCATTTTGTACCAATCACATATGTTTTATTTGAGTAAATCCATGTAAGATGGTTTCATCACCACATTTTCAAGTTTGGCTCAATGGCCTCCACTACAGTTAATGAACAATTTGTTCTTTAATGACAGCGTCTCAGCTAAAAGAGATTAGAGTCATGTGTGAAGGTTCAATTTAATTTATTTATTTCCAAAAGCCTAGGCAAACTCAATCTTCTCATTCAACCAAGAATATGTCTGAGCCCCATCACTAAAAAAAAACCTATTGGGAGAAATGTTCTCCTACAACTGCACAGAAATATGTAGAAGAGTCACAAATGCTAATCACATCTTTACTCCTACTTCCTACATTCAGCTATGCTCTGGAATTGGGAGGAAATCCCCAAATAAGGCCATTCAACCATACATTGTATGGACAGAACCCTGCTGTCAGAGTTCCAAATAGCATCCAAAAGTAAATCAAAGTCCAAGGCAAAGTATTGCTCAAAGTTCCAATTTATTAAAAGAGCCATATTGGCACATCTGGGAAAACCAGAATCTGAAAGCTTCCCAGTTTTCCCCACCCAGTTGAAAATTCAAGCTCTTGCCCCCACACCCACATGGTCCAATCTTCCAAGGCCATGCTGGCAGTTCCACCCATCCAGTTCTGGTCCAGTGCAGAGGTGCAAAGACAAAGGATGACCTTGGCTTTCTAGAAAGAATTTTATTATTTCTACATAGCATCTAACTCCATACAATCCCCCTCCTATTTTCCCACAATAGAAAATGCATAGTAGAATAGTAGAAAGTGTGGCAGGCCAAAGATCCAAAAGAAAACATGGCTGCAGGCCCGACAGGCAGCCTCTCCTCAGAAGAAAATACTCAAAATTTCAATTATGGGGAAAACTTGCTTAGATTTGGCAAGTTTCTACTCTCTCCCCCAATGGACAGCAAAGGTGACTAACAAGCAAACGTTGCAGGGCATAACACCAGAGATGTCACTGAAAGGCAAAAAAATCACAACTGTATCTCACTTATTTTGGCCATGTCGTGTAGGGAGAATTCACTGGAGAAAGCAATCATGCTTGGACAATTTAGCAGTAAAAGGAAACTATGCCACCAAAGGAACACTGTGACTGGACACCATCAAAGATGACAGCAAACAACTCTGTACAATATCAGAAGATATGGATAGACGTGTCCCATAGAGTCACCAAGAGTCACACATGACTGCATGGATAGCATCATCATCATCCTATGTCTCAAATTTTGACGACAATGAAACCAGGGTGGCACAGTGGTTAGAATCCAGTACTGCAGGCTACTTCTGCTGACTGCCAGCTGACTGCAATTTGGTGGTTCGAATCTCACCAAGGTCAAGGTTTTTTTCAGCCATCTATCCTTCCAAGGTGGGTAAAATGAGGACCCAGGTTGTTGGGGGCAATATGCTAATTCTGTAAAACCTCTTAGAGAGGCCGGTAAAGCATTGTGTCTAAGTGCTATTGTTAGGGATGAAGTGAATAATCAAGCACCTATTAGTGTGAGTAGACTAAAAATAGAGGGACACAGTGATTCAATGGCTAAGATGCTGAGCTTGTCGATCAGAAAGGTCGGCGGTTCGTCAGTTCGAATCCCTAGCGCTGCCTAATGGAGTGAGCTCCCGTTACTTGTCCCAGCTTCTGCCAACCTAGCAGTTTGGAAGCATGCAAAAATGCAAGTAGAAAAAAGGGAACCACTTTTGGTGGGAAGGTAACAGCATTCCATGCCCCTTTGGGATTTAGTCATGCTGGCCACATGACCATGGAAATGTCTTCTGACAGCGCTGGATCTTCGGCTTTGCAATGGAAATGAGCACCACCCCCTAGAGTCGGGAACCAGTAGCACATATGTTAGGGGAACCTTTATCTTTACCTTTAGACTAAAAATACCATACTCACACATGCCACATACAGTATATATACCACACATGCACGCACACCCCACAACTTCCTTTACATATTTTGGTCTTCCTGAAGGTAAGACAGTACTTGGTGCTGTATATGTTATACGTGTTGGAGCTGTATACAAATAACCACAGCTGTTGTGTGACTGTAAAAGGAGAGGCAGATAACTCCATAGTTCAGTTGAGTCTACCCCCACTGGAAAATCCCCCAGATGTGAGAAAGGAAAAAGAGCTAACCTGCATTTTGCTCACTTTTGACTCTGTCAACCGTTCTGATCATTTTCATTCCGTCCCTGAGTTTCAGCAGAGTCATGATTACCATATTTCAATAGGTCCTCCTGTGTGCTCGGCGTAGGAATGGGCAAAGCCTTACTGGATTACATGCCTGATTTCCCCTGAAAGCCTCTTCTTCCAGTAAATATTGCAGCAATTTGAAAGGATTACTTTCCTGTGTCCCTCTCAATTTTTGATCTGCTGGCACCAGCTGATAGTCACTTAAGGGTGACAACAGCACTCTCATCAATTTCTTGTAAAGGTGGACACACATTACGCTTCCCAATCAAAGCTGTGGGGTCCCCAGAGACCTGTGGGGGGGAGAGAGAGTTATTGGTTTCCTCTGCAGATGGGGCTTGAGATTTCTTTAGGAAAATGACTCCCTAACGTCTTCTGCAATTTGCAAACAGCATTTGAGGCTTTGAAACATCTGTTGTGGGTTGATAAATGTTCAGGTTAATGTAGTCCGAAGAACGCTTTCAGGATTTTCAAAAATTCTTATTTATGCTATTTTCTCTAATTTCTTGCTGTTAACTAAACCTTTTGAAAGTAGCAAATAAAATGCCAGCTAAGTTAAGCAAACTCCAGCAAACCTTGTGTATCTTTATATGCAAATAAAGATGCTGTTGTTTTTGCAACTAAGATGAGCTTTTGTGTTTTGTTCTCCCTGCAATTCTTTTCTTCTATTTTGCGTACAATAAGTTTCTACAGAGACATTCACTTTTTACTGTTTGAGTCAGGGAGAGATCTTCTCATTCCCTCCGAGCCAGGAAGGAAAGGATAAATGATAGTGGAGGTTCAACTCCAGGTGTCTTCATGTATGCATCCAACTTTGCAAAGATATATAATTGCTTGTATTCCACAATCCAGTCTGTAGTCTTGGTATGTCCAAGTTGTCCTCCCATGTAGGTCTGACTTTGGTTAGGACATTTTAGGACATTTTTTTTAACGAATGCAAACTTAGTTTTTAGAAAAGCTAAGTGAAAGTAATGGTGATACCATAGAGTTATGTCCACTCTAGATATATAAGAAGCTGACTTGTTCAGCTTCAACCTCAATAATACATGGGCAAACAATCTATACAAACTCAAGGTAAACCATTCCAAACTCAATTGCAGAAAATATGACTTCAGCCACAAAGTGGTCAACACCTGGAATGCTCTACATGACTCTGTTGTTACACCCTCAAAACCTCACAGGTTCAACCTTAAACTGTCTACCTTTTACCTCACACCATTCCTAAGAGGTCCATAAAGGGGGCGTGCATAAGCTCACCAGCATGCCTAATGTCCCTGTCCTACTCTCCCCATCTATTTGCATTCATTTCTTTTGTTCATGTCCATGTTTATATTTATACCTGTTATCTTGTACATGTTTGACAAACTAATAAATACAAATACAAATATATTATCTAGACAAGTATTTCTAATCCTTGGCAACTTTAAGATGTGTAGAGTTCAATTCCGTATCTGGGGAATTCTGGGAGTTGATGTAAACACATCTTAATATTGTTAAGGCTGAGAAGGCCTGGTCTAGAGCAGGGGTGTCAAACTCACATTGTCACAGTGGTGTCACGTGTGTCAGGCCTGCAGTCATGTATTGGGACTTCCCCCCCCTTTGCTAAACTGGGCCTGGGCCTGGCCAGCAGGTGATATATCCGACCCACAGAATGTGAGTTTGACACCCATGGTCTAGAGTATACACTATTTGAAATTGACTTTCTCCAATAAAATTTCTACACACCTCTTTTTACTATGTGTTTATACAGACAAATATTCCTTAATATGAGAGCCAGTTGATTTAGTGCAGGGGTCAGGAACCCACAGCTCTGGTTTCATCCCTCTGCTGCGGCTCCCTATCGCTGGTCAACTCCACAATTGATCGGGCTTTCAGTTAGGTTAAGTAGAGGAAAAAGGATGCTACACTAGGAAGAGACTGTATGGTGCAGGGACCAACTTCCAGTCAGCAGAGGAAAAAGGATGCCGCGCTAGAAGCAGACTCTATGGCAGGGGAACTGGACTTCCAGTAGGCTCCAGAATTGAAGGGGGGGGGCTTCCGGTTAGGACGTTAGTGGCTCTTTGAGTGTTTAAGGTTGCCGACCCCTGATCTAGTGGTTAATGCACCAGGCTTGAAACCAGGTGACTATGAGTTCTAATCCTACTTTAACCATGAAAGCCAGTCACTCACAGTTCCACCCACCAGACAAGTTTGTTATTGTGGGGAAAGTAGAAGGAGGAAGGAATATTGGATATGTTTGCTGCCTTGAGTTATTTGTAAAAACAATAAAGGTGGGATACCAACAAATAAATAAAATGTGTATTTATTCTTTTTTGTAAATGAGTATTTCCTACACATTAATGCATTCTTTTTCCTAATGTGCTAAATTTTCTAATAAGTATTTTTGGAACATACTTCCTCTTAATAGATGCATACTAGTTTTTGGATTGCATAGCTTATTTCATTATTCTGAAAAGTGTGAATTGTGAAATATAAATGTATTTTGATTCAGATATAACCACGATGGCAAACCTATAGCACATGTGCCACAGGTGGCAGAGGGAGCCATAGTTTCCGTCATGGCAGCCCTCAGCTCTGGCACGCACGGGTGTGCCGGCCAGCTGATTTTCAATCTTCAGGAGGGCTGGGGGAGACCATTTTCACCCTCCCCAGGCTTCAAGAAAGCATCCAGAGCCTGGGGAGGGTGAAAACGTCCCCCTGCATGCGGGGTGTTGCACGCACCTCGCATGCAGGGGGGTGGGGTGGGCACACAATTTTGGCACACCTTTAGAAAAAGGTTAGCCATCACTGAGACATACTGTACTTTTCCAATGAGTGAAACTGAGTAAGTTCCTATGTGAAGTTAAGCTAAATACATTTTTCATCCATCTCTATTTGAGAATGTTTGGACAAACCAGTAGAAGTGTTTATAGCAGTGACGTGCAGTCAGGTGAGGCAAGTGAGGCACAGACTCACCACTCTCATCATGAAAAGAAAAGAAAAATGTAAAAGGAAAAAGCTGAGCTAGTTGCTGCCTCACCGTGGATAACTCTGCTTAACTGTTAAAAAAAGCCTCTAAAAAAAAACACCCTTTACTAAGAGGCAGGAGAACTGCATGCCTCCTCTAGTCTGACTTTAGGCGTTTTATGATCACTCGAGCAGAGTTAAGCAAGGGTTAAAAGCCTAAAAATTCCTGACGTAGTTGAGGCAACAGTTCTCCTGCCTCATAGTAGAAGGCACTTTTTAAGAGGCTTTTTTTAACAGTTAAGCAGAGTCATCCACGGAAGCCAGGCAAAGAGCCATGCTGTAGCACACACACTTTCCCCCAGCCTCTTTCTTTTGGAAGGCTCGGATCAGCTCCCCTCCAGCTTCTCTGCCTCTCCTCTTACCCCAGCCTGCCAGCAGGAGGTGAGTGGGTGGGCTTTATTGCATTCCAGGCATTTCCCACCCAGACAGCAGGCTGTATTTGCAATGGTGGAGGTGTTTGGGGAAGGCAGCAGGGGAATGGGGGATGGCAGAAGAGCTGCTTTCAAGCCACTGGAAAAGATATCCAATCCAACTGTTGTATGTGTGTGTGTTTGTTTGAGAGTGAGTGAGAGAGGGAAGGGGGTAGGAGAGATAGTCCAATCCAACTTCTGTGTGTGTGTGTGTGTGTGTGTGTGTGTGTGTGTGTTTGAGAGAGGAGGAAGGGAGAAACAAATGCTGTACTTTTAAATCGGAACTGAGCATGCCTGGCTGTGGAATTCTGGGAGTTGAAGTCCACAAGTCTAAAAATATTTGAAACCCACCATTGTGTCAGTGCCTCACCAGCCATAAACCTCACCGCACGTCACTGGTTTATAGCCACTATGAAATTAAACCAATTTACTTTAATAAACTTATTGCAGCTCACGAAGCACTCTGCTATCACAGGCATATAAATAAGTGAAAGTCCATGTCCACAAACACCATTTATAAGGAGAACTTCTGTTTCTTTTAGCTAAAGAAGATAATAATCATAGTTAACCAAGGAGGCCACTTGGTGAATTTTCTGGGAATATTTATTGATGTTTCTTCATAAGATCTATTCACCACTTTGATAGCCTTGTGAATGTGTTTCTGGTTTACAGTTTTTAAAATAATAATAATAATACTGAGTGGTTTTAATTTAGAACTTGATTCCTTTACTTTAAAGATTGCTTTATTCTGCAATATATGTTAGAATAAAAACAAATAGTGTGTATTATTATGTGCTCCCCTAATCCAAAATTATTTCATTCAATTTATAATCAGCTCTAGTGATCTCTATAATGAAAATATTTTCTATTCTTTCTTTGAAAATTATGTTTTTACTCTTTCAAAAAAATGCCATTCATTTTCAGATATACTTGAAAATGTTAACGTTGTTTATGTCCCTCGTGTTAAATAGTAAGCTTGTGTTATTCTTTGCATTGAAAATAATGTTCTATTTGAGAGCTGAGTTACTGGTAGCTCTTGTATATTACTGTTAGGATTTTTAACCATCCCTTTTAAAGCTTTGTGTTAATTTCTAAAGGTCTATTAGCCATATTTGCAGAGAAGCTAAAAAAGAAAAATTGTCCCTTTGAGCCATCAACCAACCAACCAGAAAATTTCAAACTGCTCTAACTTAGAGCAGGCAGACTAAACGAACCTCAAACAATTATGCATTAATGCACACATAGTAAATGGCTTCTTTACACATTATTTTACATATATGACTTTTAGTAGTAAGAAAAGCTGATAGGCCACAGATATGGAAACCTGGAAATCATCACCATACACTAAGTGGAGTAGATACTGTATTTTCTGGAGTATAAGACACACCTTTTTCCCTCAAAAAAGAGGGTGAAAAGCTGAGTGCATCTTATACACTGAATACAGCATTTTGGGCCTATCGAAACCCCACCCCTTTTGCAAAAATGGCCATGCATAGTCTTTAGGGGACTTCCAGAGTGCTCCTGGGGGCTGGGGAGGGCAGAATGAGCAAAAAATGGGCTGGTTTTCTGTTCGTTTTTGCCCCCCCCCCCCCAATACCCCAGGAGCACTCTACAAGCCATGCATACAAGGCTATGCATGGCCTTTTTTTGGCAAAAAATGTGCCCATTTTCGGAAGGTCTGCAGAGTGCAAAAACTTTTTTTAAAAAATTGCCTCTTCAAAATCTTGGTACGTCTTATATTCTGGTGAAACCTAGATAATTTCTTAATCCCACTTTGTATGGATTAATATTTATCCTGGTGAATTTGAGGGATCCAAAAGTAATTTAAGAGATTGAAGAAGAGGAATTTGATAAATATAGATCCTTCATGGATCTTTTAAGGTTGTAACAGCACTAAGAAGTGGAACTTAAAAGAGGACCCAAACTTCTGGCTGTTGCAGAATCCCCATGATCGTTTGACCATGATCTGGATGCTTGGAAATCAGTCCAAATTTCCAAGCATCACGGCATTCCACAATCATGGAAACAATTTGTGATCTTCCCCACTAGTTTTCTAGAAGCAAGGAGGAGCCAATGTTGCAATGAGACGATGTGTGATCACAATGCTCTGAGATCGCCATCGATACTTTTGCCACTGGGTGGTCCAAACGGACCTAAACCGTCCCGCAGAGACGGTGAACAGGAAGAATATGTCTTGTTGATCTCAGGGACATCACAAAGTCCCTGATCGATCCAAGAGAAGTTCTACAAGCCAGCGACAAAAAATCCAGCCATTAGACTGATGAAGTCAGGGCAGCTCCAAAACAGAAGGATACGGAAAGAGAAAGTGTTTCCAGCTGGTGAAGAATTTTTACCGTTTTAAAAGAGATTGCCTATAAAAAACTTAAAATTTATTTAAATTGGAGAACAGAAGAAATAAGTGGCGGAATTAAGTTTGGAATGGTTTTGGACAGTGGGTTATCTTACTTTTTAAATGCTATCTTCATGGATGGAATTTATGCAAGCCTTTTAAAACGAACAGATTAAGTTTTCTTCTTTTATTTTATTTTATTTTATTATTCTTTGTAACCTATGGACTAAAATTCTCATCTTTCATTACTGTGGGTGTTCTTCTAACTCATTCAAGAATCTGACCCTTTTTTTAAAACTTGAAATACAAAAAAATACAAAAAGAAACAAAGGAAATTGCAACAATAACACTGCTACTTGGAGGTTGGAGATTTGTGTATTGGAAATGAAACACTCTTACTTTTCTCACTGATTATCCTGGCTTGCACTCCAAGGTCTCACTGCTTGTTTATAAAGAGTGATAAGAAGAAAAGCATACAGATGTCCCTTTGAAGTATATCTTTAACCAGGGAAAAGTGAAAATAAAATGTTATTGTGAATCTATGCTTAATTTTGTTAACCTTCCAAGCTAGAGCAGCATTGTTAATTAGCTGGAGATAATGGCACAATTTCAATAGCAGAAAGAAATTTTAGTCTGGAAAAGATATTCTCAGAAATACAGAAATTATCAAACACATATGAGAGGATAGAGAAGAAGTTGGAAGACTTAAAGCATCTCACAGCAAAATATGATGAAGAAGTTGGAGATGTTTATCAAGTGGAAAAAGTGGTGGTAAAATCCTAAAAATCGAAGAGGAAAATGAATATATAGAAATTAAATTTGCTGATATTTATGATGATTGGTTTGTCTCTGGAAATGGAAAGAGTGGAATACTGAAAGAGGAATTAAATGGAGGGGAAATCTATCCCAGATGGCAAGATACAGAAGAAGAAAAAATAAAAGAATTTATGGATTTAAAGAGAGAAATTTTATTAGCAATATCATTGATAACACTACCGACAATCAAAGATAAGCTGATTAAGGAAACAGAAGAAGGTCATCAAAATTACATGAGAGATTTTACAAGCAAGGAGTTGCTAAGAGGAGTCCATACAAAGTTGATTAAGGAGATGAGTAGAGGACTGACACCACAAATGGCAGAAGATAGGAGACTGTTTTGCTACTGGAAAGATACAGGTTGATAGATGGAAGAGTATAATTTAAAACTAGTTAAACTTAGTGAAATTTAGTGACAATAGATACAGTTAAATAAATAATTGATAATGATAATAATGTATACAATATGTAGTGTTTTGATAAGTAATAATTGGATATGAATATTGAATGGTACCCATGAAAGGAAGATTAGAAATCGTTTTGGATTATATATAAAGGTTAATTAAAAAGAACTAAATTAGATTCAGTTAAGTCTTGATTATTAGGGGGGGAAATGTTATGATACAGGATATAGTCAAATAAAGGAGGGATAATGATAACTATATATATATATATATATATATATATATATATATATATATATATATATATATATATATATGTGTGTGTGTGTGTGTGTGTGTGTGTGTGTGTGTGTGTGTGTGTGTGTGTGTGTGTGTTACGGTGAAAGACCGAAATCTGGTGAATGTCAACATTCACCGGTGAAAGACCGAATATTTCATTACATTGTTTTACATTCGGACCTTCACCGGTGAATGTCGACATTCACATAGTCACTTGGTGTATGTCCGAAAATACCCTTATCCTCTCAAAACCCTTACCCTAATCCCCTTACCCTAATAACTCGGCTCCTCGCTTCCTTTTAAGTGTCTTCTATTCGCGGAGGTTTTTTTTTAAAAACCTGCGATCCTTAAGAAGACGCTTAAAAGGAAGCGAGGAGCCGAGGTATTAGGGTAAGGGGATTAGGGTAAGGGTGTCGAGAGGATTACCCTTATCCTCTCGACACCCTTACCCTAATCCCCTTACCCTAATACCTCGGCTCCTCTCTTCCTTTTAAGCGTCTTCTATTCGCGGAGTTTTTTTTTAAAAACCTGCGATCCTTAAGAAGACGCTTAAAAGGAAGCGAGGAGCCGAGGTATTAGGGTAAGGGGATTAGGGTAAGGGTGTCGAGATGATTACCCTTATCCTCTCAACACCCTTACCCTAATCCCCTTACCCTAATACCTCGGCTCCTCGCTTCCTTTTAAGTGTCTTCTATTCGCGGAGTTTTTTTAAAAAAAACCTGCGATCCTTAAGAAGACGCTTAAAAGGAAGCGAGGAGCCGAGGTATTAGGGTAAGGGGATTAGGGTAAGGGTGTCGAGAGGATAAGGGTATTTTCGGACATACACCAAGCGACTATGTGAATGTCGACATTCACCGGTGAAGGTCCGAATGTAAAACAATGTAATGAAATATTTGGTCTTTCACTGGTGAATGTCGACATTCACCAGATTTCGGTCTTTCACCGTAACATACATACATACATACATACATACATACATACATACATGTGTGTGTGTGTGTGTGTGTGTGTATGTATATGTATATGTATATGTATGGGTACAACTTAAGGAAACTGGATGTAAATTGTAAACAGTGATTTGCAAAGGAGGAATAGAAAATTTTGTTATTAAATATTATGAATGTTTAGCTAGAATAGGACATAAGGACTCATTGTTATTGGAGGATTTTAAAAATACTAAATGAAATGCCAGTATGTGGTTATGTATTAAATCTTGGTATATTTTATGATGAAGGATGTTTAAACAATTATAGTCAAATGAAAATTGAGGTACGATGATGGTAACATGTATAAACATCTGAGTTAAAATACTTGAGTTAATATGAATTATGTTTGTTGACTGTGGAAGAGATGCACGAAAGCCTTTTTGTAACCAATCGATACACTTTTACAGTATGTAAAGGAGGATGTGTTGTGTTTGTTTTGAAAATTATAAATAATTTAAAAATTTATTTTAAAAAAGAGGAACCAAACTCAAGGCTGTTGCAGAATCCCAATGGTCGTTTGTCCATGATCTGGATGCTTGGCAATCAGTCCGAATTTTCAAGCATCACAGCATTCCACAATCATGGAAATAATTTGCAATCTTCCCCACTAGCTTTCTAGAAGCAATGTCAATGGAGAAGCTACAGGAAGTCAGAAGTCATGATCACATGTGGATCTTGCTTAGTGACCCATGCTATCCTTGGAGATAGTGGCTCGGTGGCTAGGATGCTGAGCTTGTTGATCAGAAAAGTCAGCAGTTCAGCGGTTCGAATCCCTAGTGCTGCATAACGGAGAGAGCTCCCATTACCTGTCCCAACAAACATTTCAAAACTGGCTCAAAATAGATCCAAGGGGACCCTACAAACCTCAGAGAGAATGGTATTCCAAAGGGCAGGGGTATTGATAGAGAAGAACCCCTTCCTGTGTCCCATTAGTGACATTGTTTAATTGATGGGACCACAGAAACTATGGGGCTGGTGGGATTCATTTTTTAAAAATTTCTGGTTCTGTGGGCATGGCATGGCTTGGTGGGCATGGTTGGGGAAGGATATTGTAAAACCTCCATTCCCTCCACACTCCAGGGAAAATCCCCATTTTCTCCCGATCATTTGGGACTCAAGGGGCAAATAATGGGTGGGGGCAGGGCCAGTCAGAGGGGGTATTTATTGGTTCTCCAAACTACTCAACATTTCCACTACCGGTTCTCCAGAACTAGTCAGAACCTGCTGAATACCAACTCTGGGCTGTATATGTGTGGATAGGTTGTTTCTCAGATAACCAGGCTCTGTTCTTGAGGAACAGGAGAATGGAGTGGATTTGAGGAAAATTCAAAACCTGGGCCTAAGAAATTTCCATCTCTTTAAGTAACAGGTTTATGAATATGTATTTAAGACAATTATACTCACAATGGTCAGTGGCAAAAAGAAATGAGGCTGCCAAAAAGAAAGATAGCTACAGACTATCAAAGGTGATATCATCCAGAGCATAAAAACAACTGAAAGAACTGTCCCAAAAGTGTTTTGTTCAAGAAGTAACTGGACTTTCTTGTTTTTCTTTGAAAACATTTCACTTCTCATCCAAGAAGTTTCTTCAGCTCTGACTGGATGGTAGAAAATGGAAGGATTTATATTCCCTGCAGACAGCTGGTCATTTGCATCCTTTTAGAGAGTTGTTGTGGACACGTAGAGGTTTATCTATGTCCTCGGGGTCTCCTGAGTAGTGCAAATGGGTGTGGAGCCTTCTTGGAACTGCTGAAAGGACTGTGTTGTAGACTGGAGATAGATATGTTGTATCCCTCCCCCTCTGTTGAGAGAGGACTGTGCAATTTCAAAATACATGGCCTTTTTGAACTCTCTTTGAAGCCAGCGTTCCTCTCTGTCCAAAATGTGGACTTTGTCTTTTAAATGCAGATGGATTAATGAATCTTGTCTTAATGGGTTTGTTCTCCTATATTGTGCCATATGTTTGTGAAGTGGTTGTTTTGTTTCCCCAGTGTACAGATTTGCACATGTCTCACTGCATTGTACTGCACTTAAAGAGTGCGATTCTCTAAAAGGATGCAAATGACTATCTCTCTGCAAGGAATGTATACCATTCCCCATCATCCAGTCAGAGCTGAATAAGCTTCTTGGATGAGAAGTGAAACATCTTCAAAGAAAAGCAGTTTCCTCTTGAAAAAAAGTACCTTTGGGACAACCATGAACTGGATTACTGAGAATCTCCATAGATATTTAACTAAAAGAACTCTACAAAACCAGAAAATGCGGAGAGAATCGTTGAGAACTGGACACAATTAAATGTGTTACATCATCATTATTTAATGCTAGGAAAACAAAGATTTAAAGCCTACAGGCATTTTATAATATTAAGGCGGTGTGATTGCAATCCACTTAAAGCATTTAATAAAAATAATTTGATTCCTTATTTAAATATTACCAAGGTGACTGCTGTTCATATCTGTTCCACATTTCAAATCATGTTGCTCCAGAGGCATGCAGAACATACAAAGAAATGACCAACTCATTCCCAAACCATTTCATTTTGGTGGAGGAACAGTACAAGTACTGTTACTGTAGAAATATCTCTGGTTAGTAGTATTGTGTATCCCACACCCTTAATCCCAGTGTTTTGGAAATACCAGTATGAATAAAAGAGTGATCTTATATTCTTGTATTGCTGGAAGTAGAGCTATGCAGAATTTCCAGAGATCTGAGTAATTTCTTCCTATATAGTGGCTTTTTGCTTCTAATCAGCATTTCTGTCAATAAGATGGGCCATGGTTTTCTTCATAGAAACTCTTCTCAGTTTGGACCATTGGCTGACTGTTGCAGAAGGGGGTGGGAGGCTATCTCAACTCTCCCTGGTCATTTAATTACCTGGTTACCTAATCATATTTCTTTCCCATCTTTCCACTTGGGCCTCCATGCAGTGCATTGTGCAGCCTGTCTTCAAATTTTCTTTCAGAACAATCATCCTATGAGGCTGAGAAAACAATGAGCTCCAAGACACTCAGTGGAGTGTTTATGCTTGAAAGTGGATTTCAGCATGGATTTTCCTGATGCTGATCTAAAACCTAGGCCATTGATCTGCTCCATCTTTGTGGTTCTTATGATTTTGCAATATTCGTAGGCCCCAAATACACCATATATCCAGCACATCTCCCTCCTCCTCTTATTCTCCCCACAAAAACAACTCTGTAAGGTGGGACGAGAGAGAGAGAAAGTCACCCAGCTGGCTTTCATAGCCATGTATTATGGGAAACCCCCTCATAGAAGAATGAAATATCTTGAGAAATATTAAAAATGCAGAATATTATATTTCCCTAAATGATAAATGGAGAAACATGTTTTTAGAGGCAGGAAGCAGACTCCAAATTTACCTGCCCCTAAGCAGAAACTGAGGAGGCAGCTTTTAGAAATGCAGATTTGGGAATCCATTCAAGACAGGATATTTTGAAGCTCCCTTCAGCAAATTCTGAACAAAGGCAGAAAAGTAGGATTAGAAGCAGCCCTTCTCCCAAGATACAAAACAGGATGGAAGCCATTAAGACACAATAGGAATTGCCCAGCACTCTTTCAGAACACAAGCTCCTTCATTGTGTGACCCCAGAGAGGGGTGAAATTCAGTAGGTTCTGACAGGTCCTGGAGAAACAGTAGTGGAAATTTTGAGTAGTTCGGAGAACTGGCAAATACCACCTTGGCTGGTCCCAGAGTGGGGTTGGAATGGATATTTTGCAGTATCCTTCCTCTGCCATGCCCACCAAGCCACACCCACAGAACTGGTAGTAAAAAATGTGAATTTCACCACTACTCCAGAGCAGTCCAAACTGTGAGAATCAAGAAATATAGCCTATTGATCTATTAGATTCAGTAAGTCTATGGATAATTGAAGGCCCCAGAAGAAAGAGATATAAACCAAAGTTTTCAGCTAGGATGATTTCAAAATTTACCAGAAATATTTGTAATCCTACTGAACCATTGCTTACTACCATTTTTGCAAAATATGCACTTGTATGAATTTGTTTAAAACAGGAAGAATGAAACTGTTAGAAATGAGGAATTAAAAGTAATGCTACACAGGTGTTCACGGATAGTGACAGTTAGTGAACTTGTGACTCATGTATGTGGTTAGAAGAATTCCAAATTATTAGAAACAATAAATCTCTGATCTTAAAGTAAGAACTTTTGCTTGTGTTGTTCCATTTGTTTCCTATTGGAATTTTCCTTTCACAAAACTTCACCTGAGAGTGAAGGCAATAAACGAGAAGCTGATCAGATTACCTCAGACAAGCATTTAGGATTTGCATTTCCTCTTTTGCCCATAGAGCCAGCTATGACCCCTACATAACCCCTCCATGACCCCATAGGAATCTGGCAACAGCCAATAGAATATTAAAGACATGTTCTTGGACAGGAAGCTCAAATACAAAGAAGGAATAATAGCCTGCCACTCTCAACTCCATTTTGTCAGCTGTACTAGAATCACAAACCTTGGTGGTTCTGTTCACCAATAGATGGACCTTCTTTCCAATCAGCCGCCAGCCTCCAGTCTCCATTTTGTTTCCAGTGCCTATCTCCCAGATTGGAACTGAACCAGATGGATATTTCTTCCAACAGTATGCTGATTAGACCTATGTTTAAAAATAAGCACTATTTGCTATTTTTTTTCCTTTTGATTTTTTTAAAATATGATTCATTTAATAACACATTTTGAATGATGCTGTTGACTGAAACCTTAATACTCTCTTTGAGGTTTTTTTTTCTTTGACAACCTGCTAATTTATTAGGGTGTGTGGGAGGGTAGAGGTCAACCTCTATTTTTTTTTTACAGAAAAATGTTTATTATGGCAAATGTCTGACTCAAACTGTCCACCTACATCTTCTGAGGGAAGACAAAGGCAGCAGGTTTGACCCAAAGACTCCAGTTTGATAGAGCTACACAACAGATCTGCTGCAATACAAACACATGTACAAATGAAGGAATTATTCATCACTTCTTGCATTGGGGAGAGGGCAGAAGTGGCACTCAGTTGCCATGGACCATAATTGCTAGTTAGTGTTCAAATACTTTAGAAAAGTTAGGGGAACTTTTGTCAAAATAAATACCACACACTTTGCCATGGTGGAACTGCAAAAAGCAGCTAGAATCCGGACAAAAGCTAATTTAACAGAATAAAATTGGAGGCCTCCTATCCAACCCTCTACTCAGGCAGGAAACTTTTATGCCATTTCAGGCAAATTGTTGTTCAATTTCTTAAAAGGTGCTGGAGCACTCACAACTTCTGGAGCAGGGGTGGGTTGCTACAGGTTTTCCCTGGTTCCCTGAACCCATAGCTAAACTTATGGCTGGCCCAGAAAGCCTCCAAATTCCACTCCTGGCTGGTCCTACTCCTTTCCCCGCCCCACCCAGTAGTCTCCAGATGGCCCATTTTGGATGTGAGGTAACTGTTCAGAGGCTCGGGGAGGAGGTAAAATTAGCCTCCTGGAAGTTCTAGAAGGTGGGAAATGCCTGTTTCCGGCCTCTGGAGGATCTCTGGAGCCCAGGGAAAGTGGTTTTTGCCCTCCCAGGAGCTCAAGGAAAGCCTCCGGAGCCTGGGAAAGATGAAACAGCCTCACCACCATGGTGCAGGAAGCTGACTAGACCATGCCCACCATGCCCACGCCCACCCAGTAACCAGGCAGAGAACCAGTTGCTGAAAGTTTTGATGCCCACCCCATATTCTGGAGGCAATTGTTCCACTGACTCAGATCTAGTCAGTTGATCATGTTGCCAGAAATCTACTAGAAAGCTACTGTTCAACTATTCCAACTTACCCAGTACAAAGATCCAGTACTACAGCATTAATCCACATTTATTTCATACCCTCCCTGTTAGGATGTAGGATGTTAAAAATTTAATTCTGGAGCTGCAACAGAAGAGCTAAAGGAGAAGACAATATTTTTGACTCAGGAGTATATTAACTTTTACAAAAGAACCATGTTGGCTCTATTCAAACACTCATATCTCTAGAGGGATCAATATATGTGTTCCTCTCATAACAAGCTAGAGAGCTCAAATTATATTGATTCCCGCAAACTGAGCATGAATATGAGTAAAGCCTTCTAATATAAGACTGTATATAGCCATGATGGAAAACCAATGGCACGTGTGGCATGTGGATCCATGTCACCTGGTACAGGGAGCATCATCCATTCCTCTTCTGGGTTTCTAGTGCACGTGTGCATGTGATGATCAGCTGGCCTTTGTGCATGCAGCAGTGCCGGAAACTGGAAGAGCTGGTCTTCCATTTTCTGGTGTGAGAATGCATGCCAGCCAGCTGATTGGTGCATGCACATATGCGGCAGTAAACAGAAGACTTGCTGGCCAGCGCACATGCATGCACTGGAAACCGGAAGTTCATTTTCTGGCATGCGCGTGTCACCTGAGCAGCTCCTCTTTCTGTTTGCAGCCCAGAAGAGGGTGTGCATCCCTTTTTGATACTCACTGCCGAAAAGGTTCTCCATCACTGGTATATACAGTATGCTGGTATGCTTATGAGCGAGGAACTAAATATCACTATCCCAGCTCATGTGGGATACTTATCTCTTATCTCTGTACATGCTGAAGCTCTAGCAACATGATTCATATGCTGAGATGTTACTCAAACATGCCAATAATCTCATGAAGGGGAACCCCACCAATCCTTACCCCACCAATCCTTACCATCCGCTATTAAGAAGCAACCCAGAATGATTGTCCCAAAGGTGCTTTTTTCAAAAGGCAACTGGATTTCGTTTTTCCTTGATGATGCTTTTCTTCCTTGATGATGAAAAGCTCCTTGCACGAGAAGCGAAACATCTTCAGGGAGAAACAAAGCCCAGTTGCTTTTTGAAGAAGCACCTTTGGGACAGTCATGACCTGGATCAGAGGTGGGTTCCTACCTATTCAGTCTGGTTCAGCTGAATAAGTAGCAACTCCAGCGGACACGTGACCATACTGGTTCTATCCTCAGCGGCGCCATCTTGATTTTCTGTTCTGCACATGTGCAGAACAATCTTCATTGAAAAAAAGTGTAATTGTTATTCCTTTTTTAATGTTGTGCGCATGCACAGATCATTTTAAGTGCAAATGCGCAAGCGTACAGAGCAAAATTTTTCAGGTGCTGAGTAATGGCAGCAAGAACCCACCCCTGATCTGGATGACTGAGAATCCCCACAGACAATCCAAAATTATGGCTGTTCTTGGTCTGTGGGAGTCTAATAGCATCATTCATGGTTCCATATGACTGCTAGCATCAACATCTGAGTTAATTAGGCAGAATCCTTTATGATTAGTTGATTCCGTTATGATTTACAATCTGATTTAATTTGGATAATCTGTTCAATTCCCTCTCTTTTCTGCAGTTTAGTGCTGAGGTGATTCAGTTTCAACTCCTGGAAATAAAGGAGAGAAGCATCTCCTAATTTGACAAGGAGAAATAATTCAAATCATCTAAACTGGAGACACCCAATTTAGTTATTCAATTTGGATTTCCCATTCAGTTCAGAAAGGAAATGTGATTCAAATATTTGACTGAATTGCCTTTGAATCACATCTCCATAGTGAATATTGAAATATCTTCTTAACGTAACTTCATCATCAATCTAGACAAATCCTCCCATTTTTTTTAAGGAGGAACACATTCCTACCATTATCTGAATTTCAATCTATCCTCTTGACCTCCTCGCAACTTCTGAAGTTAGCCATTGATTCAAAGCTCCTGACTTTGTTCAATCAAGCACAGAGATGTCTTTCTACCAATTACCATTTTGCATGTTTAGTTCCTGATTATTTCTATAATGGAAACTCCTAGTTTTTCTTTCCGGGACTGCTCATCTAACCTAAATCAGTGATGGCTAACCTTTTTGTCATCACGTGCCTAAAGCAATAGTAATAAGCTACCCATAATGCAATGTGCATGTGATGCCCCTGCATAATGCAGAAAGCAACTCATAATGCAATGCTTATGCAACACCCCCTGCATGCCCCGCCTCCTGTGCATGCACGCCTCACCTCCCCGCGCTCCGCTTTGGGCCTAGTAGGCCTTCCTGCAGCCTCCTGGGAACCAAAACTGGGCTGCAGCGCACCCCCCATCCCTTGCACATGTTCACATGACTCCCACCCTCCCTCCCACACATGCGCATGCGTCTCCTGCATGCACGGCAGAGACCCAAAAATCAGCTGGCCTGTGGGAAGCGTGCGCACATGCAGATTTGGAGCTGAGCTTGGGCAACAGCTCGCATGCCCGCAGAGAGGGCTCTGCATGCCACAAGTTTGCCATCACGAACCTAATTCATGGGTGGGCGACCTTTCAAGATTCAAGGTCAAGATTCGCACTCACCAATTTTAGGGTTGTGAAATACAAAGTTACGGAGGTCACAGTCCATTTGCAACCAGGGCTGAGTATGGAACAAAATCCATTATACCCATTTCAGGGCACATACAGCAGTTTGCATCTGTTTCCCCTCCTCAAATAGTTATAATCTGTCTTTGGTTTCCCCTCCCCCCCCAGCAATCTTGATCAAAGAGGCCTTCGTGGGGCATGAAAAAAGGAACAGCTTTTTCCCGAATGCCGTCACTCTGCTAAACAACTAATTCCCACAACACTGTTAAATTATTTACTAGGACTGTATTACTATTATTCTTCTAATCCTTCCTAGTACCTAACTCTTCCCACTTATAACTATAACCATGTTGCTTGTATCTTTACAATTTATATTGTTTTATTTGTTTCCTAGTATGGTTTGATTGCTCATTAGTAACCTATTACTATCTCCAAGTGTTGCATCTAATGATTCTTGATGAATATATTTTATTTTTTCTTTATGTGCACTAAGAGCATGTGCACCAAAGACTAATTCCTTGGGTGTCCAACCACACTTGGCCAATAAAGAATCCCATTCCATTCCCATTCCTTCCTGTTCCATTCCATTCTATTCTATTCTAAAAAAGGAACCAGGGATAGCCAGGGGGTTGACTGCCCTCTCAGGGACGTTTGTAACCAAGAGAAATGCTTTAGAAATGAAATACTTACAGGAATGCAGATACAATCATAGCAGAAACTGTCAACTGTGGCATTGTTACCACTTTCTTCATAAAAGCCACAGATGACCAACAAAACAAAAACAAAACCCAAACAACTGGCAGGAGTAATCAGATTACTTTCCAGATGAGCATTGTGATCTTGGATAGCAGATGGTCATAAATACTATTACTTAGCTGTATTTTTTTAAAAAAAAAAAAGCTTAGTATTTAGCCAAAATAGATTCCCTGCAATATCTACTCATTAGATCTGCCCTTTAGTGGCACTGAAAATAAATCAGCTCACCTTCCTTGTCAAACTGTTTAATGTAGCTGTAAAATAAATGCCTCATATAGATTGTTTTGTGAAATTCCATTTTCTGAGCTACAAACATTTTTCTTTCTTTCTTACCATATCCAGGAAACAAACTGTACAGGTTAAAATCAGTGCACTGGTAGGTTTTTTTTCTCTCTCTCTATCTTTCTGCTTCACTGAATTCCATGACAAATTGAGTATCTTTTGAGGCCTGCTGAAGTCAATGGATGCTGCCTTAGCTTACAGCTGAAGTGTTTCAATGTAACTGAACTATTGATCTGGGGAAATACCAGAAAACTCACTGCAATCAAACTAGTAGATACCAAGTTTCTCAAAGCAAGAAACCGCTTTCTGGTTTCTTTTCAAAACTGTAGAATACTACCTGCCTTTATTTATTTATCAAATTTAGAATCTGTCCTGCTCCCTCACAAAGGAACTATGGGTAATGCACAAGAAACACATTAAAACAAAACAAAACTATACATAACATTTGTATAAAAGCAAATTTGTACAGCAATAGCAATAGAACTGAGACTTATGTACAGCTTCATAGTGCTTCATAACCATGAATAGTGGATTACCGAGTCAGCATATTGCTCCAAACAATCTGGGTCCTCATTTTACCCACCTCGGAAGGATGGAAGGCTGAGTCAACCTTGAGCCAGATGGGATTTGAACTGCCAAATTGCAGTCTATCAACAGAAATAGCTGCAATACTGCATTCTAACCACTGCACCACCGTGATTCATAGTTATATTGAACATTAACAATTAAGAAGCCAAGGAAGGCTCTTCATGGTGCTATTGAGCTCATGACTGCATGCTGTTCTAAGAACCCCAAGCATCATGGCAGAGCTAGATGTCCAGCCATTTCTGAAAGGCCAGGAGCATGGTGTTGCATAAAAGAACAGTTGCAATGAGTTGTTGTTGTTGTGGCAATAAGTCATGCTCAACTCTTTGTCAACCTACTGACCATGGCATGCTAGGTCCCCTATCCTCCCAGAATATGCCCAAATTCATGTTCATTACATCAATGACACTGTCTAGCTATCTCATCCTCTGCCATCCCCTTATCCTTTTGCCTTCCATCTTTCCCAACATCAGGGTCTTTTCCAATGTGTCCTCTCATCTCATTTGATATTTGATCATCAGTATCTGTCCTTCCAAAGAACAATCATGGTTGAATCCTTTTAGGATTGATTGATTTCATATCCTGGCAGTCGAAGGGACTTTCAAGAGTCTTTTCCAGGGCCACAATTCAAAAGCACGAGGTGGGGAAAGTCTGGCCCTTTTAGGACTTGTGGACTTCATCTCCCAGAATTCCTGAGGCAGCCATGCCAAGTTTGCACTAAACAACACTAGTTGGCTCAGGGATTCTGGGAGTTGAAGTCCATAAGTCCTTTGTTGTTGTATAGTTGTGAAGTTGTGTCTGACCCATCATGACCCCATGGACAATGTTCCTCCCGGTCTTCCTGTCCTCTACCATCCTCTGAAGTCCATTTTAGCTCACACTGACTGCTTCAGTGATTCCATCCAGCCACCTCATTCTCTGTCATCCCCTTCTTCTTTTGCCCTCAATCTTTCCCAGCATTAGGCTCTTCTCCAGTGAGTCCTTCCTTCTCATTAGGTGGCCAAAGCTTTTGAGTTTCATCTTCAGGATCTGGCCTTCTAAAGAGCAGTCAGGGTTGATCTCCTCCAGGACTGACTGGTTTGATTGCCTTGCAGTCCAAGTCACAGGAGTCTTCTGCCGCATCACAGTTCAAAGGCATCAAATCTTTGGCCTTCCTTATGACCCATCTCTCGCAGCCAGTGACGTGCGGTGAGGGTTATGGCTGGTGAGGCTGGTGACGTCATCAGGAAGGCGAGGAATGGGACCACGTGTGCAGGAGGCTGAGGCAGCCTCAGCCTCCAGCACACGTGGTCCCATTCCCCGCCTTCCTGAGTGAACATTAAGGGGACCGCGCAGTGCACTGATCCGCATAGCATTGCTTCCTCCACCGGCACCAGTCCCTTTCCCCCCCCCACTCCTTCAAGGTCTCCCACCAACCCAAAGCCCGATCCCCAGCTCCCTCGGGCCTTCTGCATCCCCCTAACTCCTCCTGCATGGCTTCTTCAGTGTCGTCACCTCAGCGAAGCCCTGCCTTGGCAGCCAGCAAAAGACCCGCCGGCTCCCGGGAATGGCCCCACATCAAACGAGAGACTCACCTACAGGGCGGGCCTTTCCCGAGCCACTGACTCCGAGAAAAAAATCAGGGTGAGGGAGGGAGACGCACAAAATGGGGCAGGAGCTTCCCAGGGGTGTGGGAGAGGAGGAAGAAGAAGAAGAGCCCATCCAAGGCTTGCAGCCGCCGGCACCCAGAAACGAGGGCCCGTGGCGGTGGGTTGTTTTGCGTTTGCTTCCTAAAGACCCGAGAGGTGGTGGGCCGGCTGTGTTGTTGTCAAGCAGCTTCACCAATCGCTGCCCAGGAAAAGTGGTTCCGCGGGGCCCAGTGGCAAGGCTTGAGCAGGGTGAATGAGAAAGCAACGAAAGGGGCTGCACTTTTACCCTGCTCAAGCCTTGCCGCCTGCAGCCACCGCCCGCCCTCGCTGCCCCTTTTGTTGCTTTCCTGCCCACCCTTGCTGCCCCTTTTGTTGCTTTCCCATTCAGGCGGCTGCGCTTCCCATTCCCATTTCCCATTCAGGCGGCTTCCCATGCAGGTGGCAAGGCTTGAGCGGGGTGAAAGCGCAGCTGCCTGAATGGGAAAGCAATGAAAGGGGCAACGAGGGTGGGCGGTGGCTGCAGGCAGCAAGGCTTGAGCAGGGTGAAAGCGCAGCCCCTTTCGTTGCTTTCCCATTCAGGTGGCTGCGCTTCCCATTCCCATTTTCCATTCAGGCGGCTGCGCTTTCGTGCCTTCTGGCAATGCTGACAACATTTCTGCCTCCGCCCTCCGCAGCTCCCAGGTGTGGCCGGACAGATGTAGCCACAAAGACGCCGAGGCGGTCCGGGCGGACGAAAGAGCGAGCAAGGCAGCCTAATCCTCGGTCGCTCGCCCGCCGGATTGCCTCGGCGCCATTCTGGCAACCTCCGTCCGGGCGCGCCCGGCAGCTGTGGAGGGCGGAGGCAGAAATGTTGTCGGCACTGCTGGATGACGAAGGCACGAAAGCGACTGTCGCTTTTGTGCCTTCATCGTCCGGCAGTGCCGACAACATTTCTGCCTCTGCAGCTCCCGGGCACGGCCAGACGGATGTATATAATATTATATTATATAGTATATAGCATATAGCATATAATATTATATACTATTATTTCATGAAGAGAGGTGAGGCTCTGCCTCCCCTGACCGCACATCCCTGCTCACAGCCATACATTACTCCTGGGAAAACCAAAGCTTTGACTATATGAATCTTTGTCAGCAAGGCGATGTTTCTGCTTTTTAGTGTGCTATCTAGGTTTGCCACAGCTTTCCTCCCAAGCAATAAGATCTTTTAGTTGCAATGAAAAAGACAGGCAAAAAAGTTCTATCAGGCCACCTAAGAATTTGAACAAAAATGTATTCCCTTTATCAGGAATATTAGCAATTAGCAATATGTGCCCATAAGAAGAAATTTCCAGACACTCATTGAACACTATCCTGCTCCAGTGAAAAAATAGCAATGCTGCATCATGTAGCAGCATGTTATTATTACCACTTTTAGAACTTATTACTAATGCCCTCAATAATCAGAAAGCATCTGATTATTGAGGACACTGGTAATCATCATGAAATCATCACTGCTTCTAAAGGTCATCAGCAGTTTTGTAACTAATCAACTCGCCATGTTCACCAATTCAGAACATTAGCAGAATGCAAGCATTTCTATTTGCTATTCACCAGCTGAGGCCACTGCTTACCTGGGAACTCTCACAGTCTTTCCTGTGAAAAATAAGAGGTTGTCACTTTAAATTTGCAGCAGCATCAGAGAAATGTCAGCTTCATGCTAAAAACATACAGTGAGACACATTTTGTCTGACCCAAACTCATCACATCAATTCGAGCTCATGAAAATGTCATTTCTAGTGTGGTTTTTCTTTCCCAATCCCTTTCCCAATTTCTGAGCTGAAACGGTATTTTCCTTCTGTTCATTGGTGAGTACATCTCTACCTTCTAAAATCAAAGTCCAGTTGGATTATTGGATTTCTCCAAGTGTCAGTCTAAGTTTACTCTTCATCATCGGGCATGTTTAGCGGACAGGATGAGATCTTAGCTTATAAACTAGCCCCATTTGTACACATCAGCCCAATGCTTTTTAAAAATTCAGTGTGCTGAAATCCCTTCACCCATAATAAAAATTCTCAGTGATTAGTACTGAAATTTTTAAGGATTTTAAAATGGTCCGCCGAATAAATGGGCAGAGAAGAAAGCAACATTGCTTATTAGCTAGAGGATTTGATTTTGCAATAACATACCAAATGAAAAATTGTTTGCCTAAAACTAATTCTTTTTGAAGCACAATTGTCACAGAATCTCTTTAGCAAGATTAATTGAGAAAAAAATGGAGTGATGAGAATCCCAGTAGCTGAACTATTTCTCTTTTAAGACCAATACAACTCCAAAGAACATTTTAAAAAGAGCCTTTGTTATTTGCTTTAGTACTGTCATTCTATGAATTAGAAAACTAGTTGATGTCTTCACTGATAAGGAGCAGCTTGAAGCTGTCCATTTACATAACATCTTCCTGCCTCTTTATCAATTTAGGAGTCATCTATTATGCTTAATAAATATTTCTAATTCCCACAATCTTATGAACAGAGAATTTCAACTCGTAGTGTCAGATCCTGGGAGTTGACATCCAACTTAGGATGGGAAGAATTATTTAAAAGGGACTGATATATTATTATAATTTCTCAAGTAGATACAAATTGAAAGAAATTAGAAAACCATGAAAAAAAGATCCTTGCCCTGTCTTGGACAAAATTGCATATCTTTAGGAAGACAACTGTATGGTAGCCAACATTCAGCATCTGGTACAATCTTTTCAGACTAACACATTTGATTAAAAGGCATACACTTTCATGTCAGTTTATGGCTTTTAATGAAATGTGTTAGTCTAGAAAGATGCTATCAGATTTCTGAGTAGGGTTGTCTGTGGCTCTTCCCAGATGATAAAATCATTACATGGTTTGTTTCAACAATTTCATTAATTAGATGCTAATGTTTACAAGCTATCTTAGTTTAGGCGAGAAATGGGCAACATTTGGTCCTTCAGGTGCTGAATTCCAGTTCATAATAGTAGCACCTAAATTGACCAAGGATGTGGGAGGATAGAAATTACAGATGAACATCTGAGAGTCACTGGATAGTTCTGCCAGCCTAGGCTACAGTCAGTGGTGAGTTTGAATTTTTTTAGAACCTCTTCTGTAGGTGTGGCCTGCTTTGTGGGAGTGGCTTTCTGGCCACGTGACTGGGTGGGGGTGGCTTGCTGGCCATGTGACCGGGTAGGAGTGGCTTGCCAGCCATGAGACTGGGTGGGCATGGCCAACTTGTAAAATGTGGTGAAACTCACTTAACAATACTCTTGCTTAGCAACCAAAATGTTGGCTCAGAAACTCTGGCTTTTGAAGCACGCAAGTCTTAAAGCTGTCAAGTTACAAGACCCTTGCACCCCTATCCCTTTTGAAAAAAAACCCCAGGTATGTTCAAACTTGACAGCTTTAAGACTTGTGGATTTCAACTCCCAGAATTCCTCATCCAGTCATGTTGGCTCAGGAACTCTGGAATTGAAGTGTGCAAGCCTTAAAGCTGTCATGTTACAAGACCCTTGCACCCCTAACCCTTTAGAAAAAACTCCCCAGGGGTGTTCAAACTTGGCAGCTTTAAGACTTGTGGACTTCAACTCCTAGAATTCCTCCTCTCGCTCTTCATCTTGATGATGTGCGGAGGGGCGGGGGGAGGAGCTGGAACCAGTTTTAAATGGCACTGTAGATTCGTGGAACCTCTTCTATAGAAGAGGTTAGAACAGGCAGGAACCCACCACTGGCTACAGTTCAAAAATGGAAGAAATTCACTCTGGATCTCCCAGCTGCTGATTTTTCATGAAGGCATCTCACAGCAGTGTACTGATTACCTATGTGAACAGGAACATAGGAAACATTACCTATGTCCTTGATGGCGAACCTATGGTACAGGAAGCCATATCAGTGGGCATGCGAGCTCAGTTCCAGCGCGCATGTGCATGCCGGCCAGCTGATTTTGGGCCTTCTGGGCCCATCAGAAGTCAGGAAACAGGCTGTTTTCGGCCTCTGGTGGGCCTCAGTGGGAGCAATTTTCACCCTCCCCAGGCTCCTAGAAAGGCTCTGGAGCTTGGGGAGAGCAAACAATGGACCTTCTGCTGTGATCAGAAGTTGGCAAACAGGCTGTTTCCAACCCCTGGAGGGCTGCTGGGGGTGGGGAAGGACATTTTCACCCTCCCCAGGCTCCTAGAAAGGCTCTGGAGCCCAGGAGAGTGAAAAACAGGCCTTCTGGTCTGACCAGGATTCAGCAAATGGACCATTTTTGGCCTCCGGAGGACCTCCGGGATCTGGGAAAGGGGTTTTCACCCTCCCCAGGCTCCTAGAAAGGGTCTGGAGCCTGGAGGGTGAAAAACGGCTCCACTGTGCCGTCACATGCCAAAAGCGGGGGGAGCGGGAGGATCCCACGTGCATGCATGGGGTGAGTATGCATAGAACTATGGGTGTGGGCACATGTGTGCACCCCCCCTGCTTCCCTCGCTTTTGGCACAGGGGGCAAAATGTTTAGACATCACTTACCTATGTGAACAGAAAGAATAACAAAGTTGGAACACACCTTGAAGTTCTTCTAGTCCAACTCTTTGCTCAAGTAGGAGACCCTACAGTATTTTAGACAAATGATTATTCAAGTTCATCTCTATTTTTTGAGGATAGGTATGTATTATCTTCGACTTACAACCACAATAGAGTCCCAAATTTCTGTTGCTTAATGAGAGATCTGTTAAGTGTTTTTCATCACCATTTATGACCTGTCTTGCCAGAGTTGTTAAGTGAATCACTGCAGTTGTTAAATTAGCAACACAGTTGTTAAGTGAATCTGGCTTCCCTTTGACTTTGCTTGTCAGAGGGTTGCAAAAAAGTGATTCCATGACTCCAGGAATCATAAATATGAGTTAATTGCCAAATATCTGAATTTTGATCACATGGCTATGGGGATGCTATAACGGTCGTAAGGGTGAAAAATGATCACATCACTTTTTCAATAAGTGAACACTTCAAAGTGAACTGTTGTAGGTCAAGGACTACTTGTATGTCGTATTGCAACCTGATCTGACTTATTCACATGACATTTAAAGCAATCCTAAAAATGTGAGGTTAGGACACTGGTGGGTTTCAAAATTTTTTAGAACCTATTCTGTAGGTGTGGCCTGTTTTGTAGGAATGGCTTAGCGGTCATGTGACCGGGTGGACATCGCCAAGTTGGAAAATGTGGTGAAACTCACTTAACGCTCTTGGTTAGTAACCAAAATTTTGGTTTTCTGCCTCTATCCCTCTCTCTTCCTCTCTCCCTCCCTTCTTTCTTATGTCTCTCTCCTCCACTTATTTTCTCTTTCCCTTCCCTCCTTCTTGTCTCTCTCTCTCTAACTTTCTTTCTTTCTCTTTCTCATTCTTTCTTTCTCTCTCTCTCTCATTTACACACACACACACCATTTCCCTCATGTCTGTCACTGACAGCTCTCAAAGAGGAGGAAGGACTCCTGCCTTGGGAAGGGGTTGGACTAGATTACCTCCATGTTCCCTTGCATTCCTCTATGTTCTCTGTCCCATTTAGTCACAAACAGCCCCATTCACTTTAAAGTTGGTTGCAAACTCCACTCACCTTGCACGCGTCCTGGTCCCCCCAAGGAGGCGAGCTGTGGGGCAGGGGAAAGGGGGGAGTCTGTGGCTCCACGTCTTTCAATCTTCTTCCCTGCCTCAGTTCTGTGGGCGTGAGGTGCTGCTGCTGAGATGGTGTGGCAATGGTGTCAGCAGCGGGGGAGTTGGAGCGCTGCCCGCTACCCACAGCGAGCCCAGGAGGAGTAGCTGCCGCCTTGCACCGCCATCACTCGCTCCCCCTCAGGCCTTTGGCCAGGCACACAGAGGGGGCGTGCGTGGTGACAACAAGGGCAGCGGAGCGGGGGCAACACTTTGGTGGGCGAAGAAGAGCTGAGCTGAGAGGGAAAAAAAAGTTCTGCCGGGCGGGAGAACTGGGTGGGTCGCTGAATGGCTGGAGCCTTTTATTATTTTTTTCTCTCACAAGAGTTGCACCAACACGGCGGCAGGAGGAGCAACAGCCTGGTGTGCGCTCCTGATCCGGCCTGCCTGAGGAACAGATGGGGAGTTCGGCTGTTTAAAAAGCCCTGCGTGGAACTCCTCTCCTGTTCCTTCTTTTGCTGCTTGAACAGCCATGCAGGGCGTGCTGCCTTGTCTTTCACAGCTGCCTCGTTTCAAATTGGGGGTGATCCATGGATCCAGGGAGAGGATGGAAAAGATGGATTTCTTCCTCCCCCCAATTGGAAACGAGACAGCTGTCAAAGCAAGGGAGGGCACTCCATGTGGCTTGTTCAAACAGAAGAATTAACAGGAGGAGAGGATTTGTTGGACAAGCCAATGGACAAGCCAATGGGCACCCTCTGCTCTCTCCTCTGACAGCCACCTCATTTCCAATGAAGGGGGTGGGAAATCCATGTGATTTCATACCTCTGCATTGATTCCACGCCCTCCCTCTGCGCGCCCGCCAGCTGAAACCTCCTGGAAGGCTTCTGCTGGCAGGCGGGGGGGGGGGGGGAAGGGGCAGGCCAGGGAAGGGACTGTTCCAGTTCTGGGGCCCAGGAAGCCCTGGTACGGGAAGGCACACCAAATTCTTTCAACCAGTACGGGCGTACCGGTCAGAACCGGCTGAAACCCACCTCTGGGTTAGGAATAGCATGATTCGTATTAGTTGGTTTTTGAACAGACCAAACCAGAGTTATTCTGTTCAACTCCATAAATACAGATAGCAGCCCCATAAAACTCAATTGGGCTCATTCTGCAGGGCATCTCTCTCCCTTCCAAAAAAACAGCAGCTATTATGTTATTTTCACACTTGTTTTAACTTTAGCCTGTATCTTCTGAAAGTTACATCAAATCACATCTGCATAGTTTTCTTTATGTTGCTTGGGCTTTTGATTTCTCAGGAGACTCTGCTTCTCATGAGATTATTGATAATCTAATAGATGATAGCCAGGAGTATGTCAGAAGCCAATATGAAGTTTCCTTTTGTTTATTTTCACATCATATTTTACCACTCGAAATGCAGGGAAGAAAAATAAAGAATTGTCCCTGTTTGAGGCAGCCAAATTGAAAAATGCCTGGAAAGAAACACTTATGAAGATTGTTTAGAGACATTGGATATCATATATTTGGAGTGGAGAAGAGATACTTGAAGGAGAAGAATAAGTTATATTGTGTTATCAGAAGGCAGGATGAGAAACAACTGGTTTAAACTAGAAGAAAGTAGATTTTGGTTGCTCATCAGGGGAAAAAAAACCCTAATAATAAGAGTCTTCAACAAGTCTGCCTTGTCAAGTAATGGATTCTTCCTTGCTTGTGGTTTGTCTTTTATTTTAAACAGACGTTGGATGGCATCTGTCAGAGATGCTGCAGGGATTCAGCAGCAATGGATTTCTGCACCGATAAGTATGATAGGCTGGATGCTTTCCAATGTACTTTGCAACATTACATTTTATGATATTCTTTGAAGCAGCAGAGGACAAGTCTTTTTGCTCTTTGACAGATTTTTAGATATTTGAGGAGCAGTTATAAATCCTGCCTGAACAGTAGGAAAAATTACTTCCTTTCTGGAGCTTGTACATTTCACTTAGCATAAATGAAGCTGTAACAATTACAATATTTTAACATAAGTAGTAGGACTGGGCATATCTCTGAAGTTTCAGTAAAGCTTAAGCAAAGCATGTCCTTCAAGTTTCTTCCTAAAGCAAGTGGTTCCCTCACTTCCATGAGCAAAGTGGGGCAGCTGTGTTGCTTCACTTTATCTGCTCTAAATACTTTGATTGGCACTTGCATTAAGCCTCTTCTGGTTACTGCAAGTGCCAGTTGAGGTGATGAGATTTGAGGTCTTGGCAAGGAAAAATGTATTTCTTGTGCAGCACAAAATGCTCAAGACAAATCAAAGCTGCCTCACACAGACCTGATGATTTAAGGTACTGATGCCAAAGTTCTTGTAAAAATGTCAGAATGCACTTGATAAAAACCGTGACATAAGCTGACACAACAAGACACATGAGTACATGCGGGTAATGATTTTTTCCCCCTTAGGTCATGCAACATCAAGGTTATCCCACAGAAAAGTCACCCAACATCACTGTCATCACATGACATCACATGACAACAGGGAATTCTGAGCATTATATCCCATAGTCCAAACATTGAAAATCCTAGTTTTTGTGTATAGAATCTCACTTTTCTCTTTTTATAACTTGCAAAAGTGTGATTATAGTTTTGCTTAAATAAAGCCCTCTAAACGAAAGTATAGATCTTTGCTTTGTTGAAAATAAATCGAGGCAATTATTATTGAAACATTCTAGGTAGCATCATCTTCTGAATCTGTTTAGATTTATTTAAAATCTGAACATATAAAGACCTGAATTTGACCTTGTTACATAAACAAAGAATAAATTCCTGATTTCAACTATCTCATCTTTGTAAAAAAAAAATGAAATAAGTAATTTCAGGGTGTGCCCTACCGTAATATATGCTTGATGACTAAATAGAACTATTTATCAGTTCTGGGAGGCTAAATTTGTTGAAGAGTTCCAGTGGAACATAAGAAAACACAAGAAATTTCAGCTGTACAGAGGAAGATAAAATAGTAAATGTTGAAAGTATGAATTAAAAAGTCATCTGAAGAAAAGATAACGGAGGTAAGGTTATGTCATTAAATAAAGCATCAAGCCAATGTAAAAAGTTTTTTTTAAAAGGTATATCCTGTCCTTATTTTATGTACTAGGATTATAAAGAATATGTTCTAGAGATTAAATCCAGTATTTGCGTGAATAATCTATTTTTAAAGTCTGATTCTAGTTCCTGTTTTGAATAGGTATTATTACTATTGAATTAATGCAAAGTTCTCATTTAAGTCCCTCAGTGCTCAATTTATGACCATTGAGTGCCTTGATGTAAAAAAAAGATGCTGAGATTCTGGAAAGAGTGCAGAGAAGGGCAAACAAGATGATTAGGGGACTGGAGGCTAAAACATATGAAGAACGGTTGCTGGAACTGGGTATGTCTAGTTTAATGAAAAGAAAGACTAGGGGAGACATGATAGCAGTGTTCCAATATCTCAGGGGTTGCCACAAAGAAGAGGGAGTCAAACTATTTTCCAAGGCACCTGAGGGTAGAACTAGAAGCAATCGGTGGAAACTAATCAAAGAGAGAAGCAGCTAAGAACTAAGGAAAAATCTGCCCAAAATGTGGCAGAACATGTTGCCAGCAATCTGCAGACACACCGTGGTCAGCCCACAACCCGTTAGGTGTCAAAGCCCTCTTCGAACACAATGGATGAATATTATCATCACAAAGGTCAAGCAAGAGACCAGAATACAGGGAGTCCTCGGCTTACAACAGTTCATTTAGTGATTGTTTGAAGTTATAATGCCTTAAAAAAAGTGAATTATGACCTTTTTTCACACCTATGACAATTGCAGTACCCCGTGATCAAAATTCAGATGCTTGGCATCTGATTCATATTTTTTTATGGTTGCAGTGTCTTGGTATCATGTGATCTGTGGTTTTCTAACAAGCAAAGTCAATGGGGAAGCCAATTATGTTACTAATCTAACAACTATAGTGATTAATTTGATAATGCTGGCAAGAAAGGTCATAAGATGGGGCAAATTTTACTTGGCAAATATCTTACTCAGCAATAAAAATTCTGGGCTCAATTGTGAGTGATAGGTCAAGGACCACCTCTTACTTGCTTTCTGTTTTATGTGCTGAATAAACCAATTCTTTGATGAATACAAGTAGGTTTTACCAGAAAGAGGCTTTTCTTGAATTTTAATGTTCACCCACTATGGTTCATTTTATCAGTTTTCAATAGTATAGACCCGTGATAGCAAACTTATGGCATGCATGCCGGAAGTGGCATGCAGAGCCCTCTCTGCGGGCACACACGCCATCACCAGGTGGTCTTTGCGGTACCAGAGCACCTAAAAATAGCCTGAAAACGGCCTCCCAAATGCCCAAAAAACAGACATGTGCACTCCGGCTAGCTGGTCTTTGGGTTTCCGGCACTTTGGTGCACATGCACATGCATTCCTGTTTGCGTACTCGTTACCGAAAAGGTTTGCCGTCACTGGTATAGACTGTGGTTTATTTTTTTTTTGAATTTGGGAATGTAGCATATTATTATCATCACGCAATATCTCCTTGCAGTGGTGGGATTCAAATTATTTAACAACCATGGTCAGGTGGGCTATCATGGGAGGCGTGGCTCATCCCCATCCTCAAGCTCCGCCACAACGTGGGATGAGCCTCCTACGACGGTCAACCTGACCCTGGGCAAATCGGTTATTAAATTACACCCCCCTTCCCCCCCCCCCCCAGCTATTAAAGTGGATCCTGGGTGCTACGCTGCAATGGAGAAATGGGAAACAGAGCAACCAGCATAAAAGAGGGGGAGCAGGAGAAAAAAGAGGGAAAGTGGCATTTTTCTTCCCATGTGCCGCCCGCTCCATTGCCCATTTCTCCATTGCAGTGCAGCGCAGTGCCAAAGATCCACTTTGATAGTGAGGGGGCAGAGTTAATTTAACTGGTTCGCCCGGCTGAATCCCATCACTGGGTCTTTGTCTGAAGCTTCAGAAGGCATCTTTTAAGTTATTTTCCTATGGTAACTTGTTTAGTGCAGTTCTATTTTGCCCTTCCTCTAAAACAGGGGTGTCCAAACTTGGGAACTTTAAGACTTGTGGACTTCAACTCCTGGGGAATTCTGGGAGTTGAAGTCCACAAGTCTTAAAGTTCCCAAGTTTGGACACCCCTGCTCTAAAAGCTCTAAGGAGCTTCTTCTAAGCAGATCATCTCTTATTTTAACCTCAGCAACAATACTGTGAAGTAAATAAGGTTGGGGAAAACATTATTAGTCCAGTCATCAAGAGGCTTCAACTTGAACTCCAAATTCCAGTCCAGAATTCTGCCGTTAACAACATTCTAAAAGAGGTTGTGAAGATCTCTTTTCAGACTGAAAGGTGAAAAAAGTGATCTCCATCATGATTCTAATATTTACCATTTTTTAAAAACAAAAATACAATGCATTCTACAAACCAATGGGGCTTTATTTTATCTAAATTTTGTCTAAATTTATTTGTTTGTTCATTTATTCAAAACAATTATATTGTCACCTATTCACACATAGCAATTCAAGACAGCTTACAGGAATACAAAGACACACACACACACACACACGTGTGTGTGTGTGTGTGTGTGTGTATGTGTGTGTATTTGTGTTGCAACCCCTGGTATGCCCAAATATGGGAGGGAGCTCACTACTCCCCCTTTCTTTCCTTCGGCTCATTACAGAAGACCATCCAGGCAGAAAACCATATTTTTATTTTTAATGTTGCCTTTTTATATTTGTGTTGTATTTGTGCTGATAAATAAATAAAGGGAGACTAGTATAGATCTATTTCAAGCTATTTAGCTCTTATCAGCTAGCCATACCCTTACTGGGATATAGATAGATAGATAGATAGATAGATAGATAGATAGATAGATAGATAGATAGATAGATAGATATAATTGAAGAAAATAATCAAATATTAAATTAATATAATAGTATAATAGTATTTGTGTGTGTGTGTGTGTGTGTGTAGACAATACATACATACATACATACATACATACATACATACATACATACATACTCGAAATGACAGATGCTCAGGAATAATCAATTATTGAGAAGGGAGAGAGGGAGGAAGGAAGGGGAATGAGAATTAAGTCTTTTGGTATTTACTTTGGTCGGTCGGTCTGTTGGTCTGTCGGTTTGTCTGTCTGTCTGTCTGTCTGATCTATCTATCTATCTATCTATCTATCTATCTATCTATCTATCTATCTATCTATCTATCTATCTATCTATCATCATATCTTCAAAAGCCATCACTTATGCTCCCTAATTTCCACTATATGAATAGTGAGGCCTTACAATTTCAAATATGCAGAGAACCCTTAACAAAATCTTACCTAATTCTAATCCCAAGATGTTTTTTGGGGGGTTCAGTTTCATTTTGCATCCTTTATGAAGACAAAGTGGAACATCTTACTTCACACATGTAGGTTCTTGGAAACAGCAGTAATTGTGTCACAGTCTCCCCAGTTAGCACAGGACGTTCATCATGAATTGCTCACCAGATAATTGTTGTGGCCTGGCAGTGGCCACCAGAGCTGATAGCAGAGTCGGACATGAGGATGTTGGGGAGGAGCATAGGCCAGTCCTGGAGGCTGGTGAAGGCTCGTATGAGCGCTCTGCATCAGAGGTAGAGATGGGGCTGAGGCCTTCTGGTAGTGATCAGGTGGTTATGGAGCTAGACAGCAGTGAGGCAGAGGAACAGCTAGAGCCTATTCCCTGTGTGTACATGCACAGAGTTTCCGGAAGAAAAGAACAACTCAGAAATCAGGGTAGGTTTGGAAGTAAAGTCACAGGTGGAAGGTGATTGACCCCTCCCATTGAAAATAAAAAGGGTTATGTCGGGACCAGGACTCTGCTTCATGCTTTTTGGGGAAGCCTAGGTCAGAACAATAATCTCCAAAGGGTCTTCTTTTCCTTCAGATAACATTTTGTACTGACTTCTTGATCTAAGCCAAAGGTCGGCAACCTTAAACACTCAAAGAGCCACAAAGGTCCTAACTGGAAGCCCCCAATTCAATTCTGGAGCTGACTGGAAGTCTGGTTCTCCCCACCATAGAGTCTCCTCCTAGCACGGCATCCTTTTTCTTCTGCCGACCAGAAGTCCGGTTTCCCCACCATAGAGTCTCCTCCTAGCACGGCATCCTTTTTCTTCTGCCGACCAGAAGTCCAGTTTCCCCACCATAGAGTCTGCTCCTAGTGTGCTGTAATTTTTCCTCTACCTCTCCTAGCCAAAAGTCCTATCAATTGTGGAGCTGACCGGTGACAGGGAGCTGCAGCAGAGGGATGAATGAGCCACATGCAACTCCAGAGCCGCGGGTTGCTGACCCTCAGTCATTTGCTTTGTGATACCACTAATGGGTTTGTTTGTTATTATCCATTTTTACCCAATTTTGGTTAATTTACCCAGGCTTGTCAAACTCTGTTCTAGATGTTGGGATTACAAAACTGGCAATGAGAACATTGCTTTCAGACTGTTGAATGAATTTAGAAACATTCCCATGCTAGCACCTTATCTGAAGCAGATTAAAAGGTATTAATAAAGTTATTGTAAGAAAATAAATATTTAAGGGAACTAAAACATTAATTAACAAATTACAAGAATTTGATTCATTAGCAGGTTTTAAGAACAACAAATACGAGACAAAGAAGTTAACAAAAACATGAAAAGAGAAGATCAAATGGAATTGATTACTAAAAGGGGTTTTAAGGCAGGGAAGAAAATAAAGCATCTGGTTCTCAATGTGATAATTATTTCAAAATAGCAATGTTAAAGCATGGAATGAAGTTAAAAATGACATGTTAAGATGGGAGAAGCTACAACTGTCATTGCTGGGGAGAATTTCTATGATAAAAGCCAGTGTCTTGCCTAGAATGATGCTTTTATTTCAGACAATATCTGTTTTGACAAGTGATGCACCGCTTAAACAGTGAAAGAAAGATGCATCTAAATCTGTGTGACATGGGTAAATTAAATATAAAGGTGTTTGTTATAAGATGCAAAGGAAAGAGGGGGGTTCAGTTTACCTGATTAGAAATTGTATTTTGCAACTTGCTGTTTCATTTAGAGGAAAGAGTGGAGACTACTGAGAAGTAGAAGGCTTTGGGAGTTAGAAGGTCATGGGCTGAGATTTGGATGGATATCTATGATACAACATCAGAATTTAAAGTGGTTTTTAAAAATCATTGTATTAGACATGCCACATTGAGAATATGGAATAGACACAAACTTTTTTGACTTTTAACAAGACAGGATGTACTAGGTAAACACAAATGGATAATTATAGCACTTAGCACTAGTACTTAAGACTTATATACTGCTTTGCAATGCTTTACAGCCTGCTCTAAGTGATTTACAAATGTCAATATATTGCCCCCAACAATCTAGGTCCTCATTTTACTAACCTTGGAAGAATGGAAGGCTGAATCAGCTGTGAATTGGTCAGGATCCAAAAATGCATTACTGCATTCTAACCACTAAGCCATGAGAGCTCGTGGTAAGATACTAACATTTTGCCAAGGGCAATAGTAAATTAAATCAAGAGAAGAACTGAGAAGAACATAGTTGCCATTGATGTTCTTATTTATTAGTTATTAGAAAAATGTCTAGTAGATAAAAGAATTTTGAAGATTGTAAGACTGAGTTTGAAATGGAATGATGTACGTACAAATGTGAAGATGCAATTGTTAAAAATGTATACACTTTTACTGAAGTTTCAGACGGCCGAATGAATGAAAGAATGAATCATAAAGCGCGCTAAAAAGCTTTGTTATAACAAACAGAAGGAACACTTTGGTTGAAAGGATTGAAATTTACACCATGTTATAATGTTAAAGAGATTTTTTAAAATAAAATTAAGTACTCTTGGTACATATCACCAGAGAAATTATCTAGAAGATATAAAGGCATTTCAAATTCATGTTGTAAATGCGAATATTGCAATGAAACATTTAGCCATGCTTGGTGGACTGAAAAAAGCTAGAAAGTTTTGGATTCAAATATGTAGACTCATTCCAAGGATTTTAAATACTAATATACAATTGAGGGCAAAGGTCTTTATTTTAGGACTGATGGACAATTGGAAAAATGTCATCTAAACTTGCCTATATTTATGATAATTATAAAAAAAAGATCATTGTATGCACAAAGATGGAAAACTTTAGCTCTACGTATACTAGAGGAATGATTGGTGAAGATAGTAGACAATTTTGAGATGGATAAATGGATTTATTTGATCAGACAAAGGACAATATCTATGCTTTTTATAAACTTTTTACATGAAACAGAAAAAAATGAACTATGATTTATGGTTTGATGATTAGCAAGATAGATAATAGGAAGAAGAGAGGCATGTTGTGGCTTTATAGAAAAAGGTAAAATTATAATTATACTTATGTTTATTGTATCTATAATTGTTCTTATAATTGCTATAAAGAAGATGGGAGGGGTCACTTTTTTGGTTCTGCTTCTTTTCTATTTTTCTTTTTTATTTCTTACATTTTCAGTTTTTTATTTCTTTTCTTTTTTCTTCCTTACTTTATATAAGTTTGTATCTTTAAAAAATCAATAGAGTAATAAACCTCTAGACCTTTCTCTACCTAAATTATGATTACATGAAGATAATAGGATGGGAGGATTTCTTGATTTTCAGTGTGAATTCTTCGTTAGAACTCTACAAGGACCAATTGATGGCAGAGATTTGGGGATTTTAAACTAGGACAGAACACAAAACATAGAATAATGGGATGGGGTGGGGTACCTTAGAGGTCTTCTAGCCCTAGCTGAAGCAGGAGACCTTATACCAGTGATGGTTAACCTTTTCTGGATGAGTGTCTAAAGCATGCGTCTGTGAATGCATGTGCACCCGAATCCCCAAAATTCAATGCATGTATGCCCCCTGCATGCTTCCTCGCCCTGTACATGTGCATTCCCCCCATTCCCTCCACCCCATGCATGCGCCCTTCCCCCATGCATAGTCCCGGGCCCCCTGCTCCCCTAGACATGCATGCATGCCCCCCCTTGTGTGCTCTTCCCCCTGCAAATGTGCAGAAGAGACCCAAAGACAAACTAGTGGGAGGCATTTGTGCATGCACCGTGGTGCTGAACTGGAATGATGGCTCGCGTGCCCACAAAGAAGGCACAACATGCAACCTCTGGCATGTGTGCCATAGATTCACCATCACAGTCTAATAAAAACAATCCCTTTCACTTGTGAAAATCATAGAAATACCCTATTATAATTGTTCTAGCTTGCGGAGAACACAGGTGGACAAATGGAGGCGAGCCAGGACTTAACAGAATGCTAACAGTTTATTGCTAACAGGTTGCCAACGCGGCAATTCACAATACACGCCCTTCACTAACAGGCAACAGCTGAGCTCTGCTCTGACAGCCTTTATATATGCCGCTGTCAGAGCAGTCAGCCAATCAGCGCACAGCACAGCGCCCCCTAGCGTAGCGGACCAGAGGGAAAACTATATACACAACACTCCTTTACACCTAGAGAGCGCATGCGTAATCTTGCAAGTACCTCAGGCGGTGACGGACCCGCCCTGATCTTCGCAGAGTGACGTCTGCTTCTGAGTTAGTGGCCGTGGTTTCTAACAGCCCGGAATTTTGTCTACCAGGCTTTTCCACCGCTGGAGGTTTACAGTGAACACAAGGTAGGTTCCTAGGTTTACTAATCCTATCTTGGGGTGGTAGGCCTGGAATTTGGTGTTTGTGCGAATTCGGAGTCTAGGCCTTGTTGCTCCCATGGCTCTGGGATGGTAGGCCTGGAATTTGCTGTTTGTGTGTTTTCGGAATCAATACCCTGTTGCTCCCTTGTGGTGTTTGCCTCCCCTTGCCGGTTTCGCAACTGATTTATATGGCGTTTCCATATTCGGCCATCCTCTATTTCGACCAAATAAGAGCAGGGGCCTGTAAATTTTCTAATAATTCCCTTTACCCAAAGTGGGTGGCCGGCATAATTTCGTGCATACACTGTAGCGTCTATAGAGAACCCTTTTATCTGACTGTGTGAGTCAAGAGGCTTTGATGGGGCATATTCGGGGTGAAGCCTGTCAAGTGTTGTCCTAATTCGGCGACCCATCAACAATTCAGCAGGGCTTTTATTAGTTGTGGCGCATGGGGTGGCATGTTGCCAAAATAGATATGTATCTATGTCCTCCTGCCAGTTAGTTGGACCCAACCTAGCCAGCGCTTCTTTAGCTGATCTGACCGCGCGTTCCGCTAGGCCATTGGCCGCCGGATTGAAAGGTGCTACAAATGCCTGTCGGATTCCCAATTGAGTAAGGAATTTGCCGAGCAGGGCAGCAGTAAATTGGGGACCGTTATCCGATACCACTAGATCAGGCAACCCATGAGTAGTGAAGACCCTTCTAAGTACCTTAATGATGGCAGGGGCAGTAGTACTAGACAATAAGGCAATTTCCACCCACTTAGAATAAGCATCAACAATTACAATAAAAACCTGGCCCTTTACAGGGCCTGCCAAGTCCATGTGGATCCTGGACCATGGAGCTCTGGGTTGCTCCCAGTTTTGGATGGGAGCTCTGGGACCCGCAGGTTGGGACTCCTGGCACTTTTCACAGCCAGAGACCCACCGTGCAATGTCCTGGTCCATGCCCGGCCACCACGCGTAGCTGCGACCGAGTGATTTCATTCTGACGATGCCGGGGTGGCCTTCATGCAGCGTATTCAGCACCGCTTCCTGGAGGGAGGCAGGAACGACGACTCGGCTTCCCCACAGGAGGCAACCTTGCTGGGTAGAGAGTTCATGTTGTCTGGTTGCAAAAGGTTGCCATTTGGTGCCCAGAGGTTTGGCTGGCCAGCCGCGTTCAGTCCAAGCCAGCACCCTGGAGAGGAGTTTGTCTCGCCGTGTGTGTGTGGCCACGTCTGCTGCCGTGATGGGCGACTGCATCTCGTCGATTAAGAGGACGTTGGAGGCAGGAGCAGGATCCTGGACAGCAATGGGCAGGGGGCATCTGCTTAATGCGTCAGCATGTGAGATGTGCTTCCCGGGGCGATGAAGCAGGGTATAGTTATAGGCTGCCAGGAACACCGTCCATCTCGTGAACCAGGGAGACAAGATCTGTGGTGTTTTCTTGTCCCCAGCGATGATGCCCAACAGCGGCTTGTGATCTGTCACAATATGGAAATGACGGCCATACAGATAGGAATGAAACCGCTTCACCCCGGCGACTATAGCCAAAGCTTCCCGGTTGAGCTGGCTATAGTTTCTTTCGGGCGAAGACAGGGTGCGGGAGAAGAATGCGACCGGTACCTCTAAGCCAGACTGTAGACAGTGGCTTAAAACTGCTCCGACCCCGTAGGGAGATGCGTCACAAGTCAGAGTCACTGGAAGGGAATCGCTGTATTGGTGCAAAACAGTCTCAGAGGTTAAAAACTTTTTGATATTGGCAAAAGCAGCGGCCTCTTTTTTTCCCCAAAACCATTTTGCGGAACGGTCTAGCAATCGATGGAGAGGCTCCACAACAGACGCTTTATGCGGCAGAAAAATATTGTAAAAATTGAGCAGCCCTAAAAACGCTTGAAGCTCGGCTTTGTTTGTTGGTGAGGGGGCTTGTGTGATCGCCTGCACCTTAGCAGGCGTAGGACGGATTCCATTCTTATCGATTAAGAACCCTAAGAACTCAACTTGTGGGACAGCAATTTGGCACTTGGTTGTTTTTAGTTTTAAACCAGCACCGGGGAAACGCTGAAGTACGGTTCGTATACGGGTCATAAGGTGCACCATGGATCGGGCTGATACCAGGACGTCATCAAAATAAGGCACGACGCCTGGTATCCCTTGCAAAAGCCTCTCCATTAAGTTCTGAAATAACCCTGGCGCTACGCTGACCCCAAACTGCAATCGGTGGCACTTAAAAGCGCCTCTATGTGTAACTATAGTCTGGGCTTCAGCAGTTGCCTCGTCCACAGGCAACTGCTGATATGCCTGAGCCAGATTGAGTTTAGCAAAAATTGTTCCCTGTCCCAGAGAGTGCAACAAATGCTGCACCACTGGTACGGGGTATGCACTCTGCTGTAATGCGCGATTAAGGGTGCACTTAAAGTCCCCACAGATGCGCACAGACCCATCATGCTTCACTGGTATGATGATGGGAGTCTCCCAACGGGCATGATCAATAGGTTCTAACACCCCCTGAGCTATTAACTTATCCAATTCAGCGTCTACTTTAGATTTCAACGCGAACGGCACTCGGCGTGGCTTTAGCCGCCGTGGTGGTATTTGGGGGTCTAAATTGAAGGCAATGGGTGTGCCGGTATATTTCCCTAATCCTTCCCCGAAAACTTCGGGAAACTCCTTAATCAGAGTATCAAGGTGTGGAGTGGTCTGGATCTGATCAATACCAGTTATGGCTAGACCTAATGCTTCAAACCACTCCAGCCCTAATAAACTTGGCCTGGGGCCCGTGACAACAATAAGAGGAAGCCTTTTTTGAAACTGTTTAAATGACACCTTACAGTAAAACTTCCCCAGTACAGGAATGGAATTTCCTTGGAAATCCCTTAGTTTCAATGGGCACGGGGATAAACGTGCCTGTGAAATACCTGGCACAATTCTCCTGATTCCTGCCCATGATATGATAGACACGGCTGAGCCAGTATCTATCTCCATCTGACAGGGCTTACCCTCTAGCCTGACATTGAGGAATATTTTCCCCCTAGGTGCATGGATGATCTGATCCACTGCATACTCATCCCTGTCATCATTTACTGTGAAATAAGAATCTTGTTTCCTAGAACCAGCGTTCCTGCCTGAGTTAGCAGGCTTCCTGAAGCTTTGGTTAGGGCTGGGAGAGTTCCCTTCTAACGCGTTCGCACACGGAGCTACTGCCCTACAAACTCTCGCCAAATGGCCCCTTCTCCCGCAACGGAGGCAGGCAATGTTTTTAAAACGGCAGTCTGCCCTATCATGCTTTCCCCCACACCCAGGGCAATTTGCACGGAATACAGCCTTACCCTGGCGCCCTTTTTGTTGCTCACCACGCAGACGATGCACTTCATCGTTTCCGACGACTCCGGTGTCCTCGAGGGTGTCTTCATGGTGAACCTTGGTAGTCTTTTCTGCAGACAGAGGCTTTGAGAACCTCTGGAGTTCGTCTGTGGATTTGTTTGACATTTCTACAGCCCTGGCTTCGTCAAGGGCCGTTTGCAAATCGAGTTCGGGTTTGGCCAGTAGATGGCGTTGTATACGGAGTTCCCTAACACCTCCCACAATCTGATCTGTTAATACTTCATCTAGGTCTCTAAACCTACAATGGACAGCTGCGGCTCGTAACGCAGCCACGTAATCATTAATAGATTCTCCCTCTCGCTGAACCCTACGGTAAAAGGCAAATCTTCGTGTGGTGCGGGAGAGCGATGGGGCGTAATGATTCTTTAATTTAGTCATTAACGCGTCCCAGGTTATATCGTGGACAGAGAGTGGGGCAACTAAGGTTTCAGCCAAATTAAACATCTCTGTACTACACAAATTTAAAAAACAAGCCTTTTTTCGCTGCTCAGTTAAGTCTGTGAAGCCGTTGGCTTCTAAGTAGCATTCAAAACGTGAAATATATGAGACCCAAGTCTCTGTGGCCGCGTTGAAGGCGGCAAAAGTATTCATGGATGCCATCTCTGAGGTAACTTCTTCTGTTAATTATCAGCCAAAATAGTATACGATGGGCAGTGACTCACTCGACCTCTCGTCGAGTAGTTCCCTGAGGGAAATCAGCTCTCAGTGACTTCAGCTCGTGGTTAGTGATTCACAGTTCTGCCTGGGCTCCTCCAGAACATCCCACCTTCGTCGCCAATGTTCTTGCGGAGAACACAGGTGGACAAATGGAGGCGAGCCAGGACTTAACAGAATGCTAACAGTTTATTGCTAACAGGTTGCCAACGCGGCAATTCACAATACACGCGCTTCGCTAACAGGCAACAGCTGAGCTGTGCTCTGACAGCCTTTATATATGCCGCTGTCAGAGCAGTCAGCCAATCAGCGCACAGCACAGCGCCCCCTAGCGTAGCGGACCAGAGGGAAAACTATATACACAACAATAATACCTGACTGCATATAGTTAGGGCCCAATTATATGGCATGGTTAACACTTATCTAAATCAACTCAACTAAAGAGATATACAAAATAATGAGAAGGACAGGAGATTTCAAAGTACCAGGAAATCACAATTCCAAATCTTATTTGTTTCTACTTTCTTCACATTTTCTATCTTCGACTGGTTGGCAGATTCCAGCCAATAATGACCTAACAAGGTTTTTCAAGACAAGAACCACACTGTTGGCCTATTGGAGGCTCATTTGCAAAGTTGTAGAACATCAGTGGCTTGATTTACAAGTACGGATAAAATGGTGTTGTGGTTACCCGCCTTGCCCTCATTGAGAATTTCCAATTCTACCAGAAGCAAAATTAGTTTTTCTCAAAGTTCTGCCAGTGTTGGCAGTGAGCTTTCAAGTTAGGAGAATGTTAGGAGCAACAATGTAGTGGATTCAATTGAGGTGTTCAAGATTTTTAATGGACCTCCTTCCTCCTACCTGAGCAAAGAAACTTTCTAACATCACTGACTGATTTATCTTTTTACTAAAGAAAGATTGCAGATTTTCATAAGGTTGAGTATGCTTTCTTATTTATACCAGAAATTAGATTTAGTCTTGAGGTATTAAAAAAAAATAAAGAACAAGCAACATTTTCATGCCTTTGTGGACAGCTGATGCTGCAGTGAGCCGTGAAATGATATAAAATGGGAAATCACTTATATAGGCAGAACGGGGAATTTCTTAGGAGTGGATTGCAGACATTTCTCTTTTTTCTTTGATTGTTAAAGTTAGTTTTAGGTTTACGTTATGGTTGGTGTGTCTCAAAATAATGCAACAGACTTTCTTCTGTTTTTATTATTGCTGTTATTGCTATTATTATTGCTATTATTGTTATTATTATTGCTATACATTTTGGATGCATTAAAATAAAGAAAGACTTTAAGGGGCACATGCAATCCTGGAGAATAATTATTACTCCAATTTCCATCCTGGCTCCAGTATCCTAGATAGGAGGGGGAAAAAACCAGTATTTTTCATAGTATTGAGATTGATTGAAGAAAGATAAAAGGCGGTTAGATCAAAAAGGGAAATACTGATTATGATTAATGTTATAATATTATGCTATATTAAACTAATAAATAAAATATTGTATTGTGATATTGAGTTTTTCTTCTTGTTTGATTAATGACCAGGCTTAGAGGACTCAACTATTTTCCCACAAAATATAGGCAACTCTGAATTTCTCCAGTGGAATGTGGTTTTATCAGCAATGCTCAAGGAGAGATGGTCTATGATCAGTGATGGGATTAAAAAAAATTATTACTGGTTTTGTGGGTATGACTTGGTAGGTGTGGCATGTCTTGGTGGGTGTAGCTTGGTGGATGTGGCAGGGGAAGGATACTGCAAAATCCCCATTCCCTCCCCCCACCACTAACCAGTTCCATTCTCCTGTGTAGGGCAACAAAAGAAGAGCCAGCCGATCAGCTGGGACTCAGGAGGCAGAGAATAGATGGAGGCGGGGCCAGCCAGAGGTGGTATTTGCCGGTTCTCTGAACTACTCAAAATGTCCGCTACTGGTTCGCCAGAACCAGTCAGAACCAGCTATGTCTGCTATGATATTCCAGATCTGATGAACACTAACTTTCCAAAATTCCATTCAATATATCTACGGAAACCTCTGTAAGCTGCAATTCAGCCAAATTTGAACTATGTGAATGTTAGTTCTCATATGGCAAAATATTTCAATGCAAAGAACAGATGGAATCTTATTTCCTACCCCCAAAGTTTCACTTTATTACATTTTATACAGTAAGCAGAACTTTCATTTGATACCCTGTGGAATTCTGGGTTTAAACTTTTCTATAATTAACTTTATTTAACAGAATTGAATTGGTTCCAATCCAGTCTCCTGGGAGAAGCCTGACCAATTGCCCCTCACTGCATACTTCTGTACTAGGAAACAGATTTCAACTTCATCTTTTCCATTATCGAGTTAGACTTCATATTTAATTGCTGGCCTCTAAAGTACAATAGTAAAAATTGTTTTGTTAAATCTGAATAAATGGTTGTTTCCTTTATAAAGGTCTTTTTAAAATCATATATTTATTATTTATACGAAATTCAAAATGCTAAATACACCTAATATCTCTTTTTCCTCCTATTTTCCAACAGCAACCCTGTGACATAAGTTGGGCTGAGAGAGGATAAATTTCCCAAAGTCGCCCAACCATCTTTCATGCTTAAGGTCAGACTAGAACTCACAGTTTCCTAGTCAGCACCTTCACCCCTACATCAAACAGGCTCTCTAGTTTATCTTTGGATATAAGATGCACTGGAGTGTAAGATTTCAAAGAGAAAAAAAATCGGTTTTGGCCTTCAAACATCCGGTTCTTGCTCTGTCTAGCTCCCAGGAATACTCTGCAAGCCTCCCAAGTCCTCTGAACTTCCCATTTTTGTGAAAAACGGCCCGTTTTTTGCCTCCCAAACCCCTCAGGAATGCCATTTTTGTTCTCTCCAGCTCCCAGGAGCTCTTTGAAGGCTTCCTAAACCCTCTTCGCACCCCATTTTTGTGAAAAATGAGCCCGTTTTAGCAAAAATGGATGCACAGGGCAGGGTTTCAGGCGGCCAAAAATGGCCATATTCGGTGTATGACACACCAACATTTCACCTCTTTTAGCAGGGGAAAAGTGTGTCATACTCCTAAAAGTACAGTATGTATGCATGTATGTACGGTATGTATTTGCGAAAAATGGGACATGCAGAGGGTTTGGGCAGCCTGCAGAGTACTCCTGGGAGCCAGGTAGGGCAAAACCTTTTTTCCCCTTGTTTACCTCTTCAAAATCTTGGTGCATCTTTCAGACTCTTATAGTCTGAAAAATACTGTATGTATGTATGTATGTATGTATGTATGTATGTATGTATGTATGTATGTGCAGATAATAAGCAACAGCATCTTTCTTCTCTTTTTTTGCAATTGATTGAGAAGTGTTTATCAGTAATATTTCAGATAACATATAACTATCAAGCCTAGCAATCATTGATTGCCTTATCTCTCATGATCTAATTCCCATTTAACCTGACTGGTAGAATGACAGGCAGGCAGGCAGGCAGATGATAGGTAGATGGACACATATTTTGTGCCATCAAGTCAGTGTCTCTCAGTCATCCAGTTCATGGTTGTCCCAAAGGTGCTTTTTCAGAAGGCAACCAGACTTTCCACTTTTTCTTTGAAGATGTTTCACTTCTCAGAAAATCCAGTTGCCTCTTGAATAAATACCGTTGGGACATCAAGTCAGTGATTACTTCAGAACTTCCTGGACATGTTTCTGCAGCTTTCTTGGCAATGGTTCTGGAAGTGGCTTGCCATTGCCTCCATCCTGGGTGACCCTAAGAAAAAGTGACTAGACTAAGGTCCCTAGCTGGCTTTGTGCCCAAGGTGGGACTTGAATTCATGATTTCACGCCTGATGCTTTAATCACTACAACAAACTGGGTGGTCTATATGAGTTTTAAGATCCAGGAATTTTAGTTTCCAATGAACCACAGTAATACCAGTTAATCTTGTATAAATGACATTTCTAAAGTAATTTGTACAAGACAGACCAGATAGCAATATATTTGGCAATACAGAAGAAAAGAGGGAAAAATTCCACCCTCAACATTAGCACACAATCAGTAAAACAAGTGTGAGGGGAAAGTAAGAGAGTTCAAAAAGATCACGTATGAACAAAAAAAGGGATAAAGTTCATTAACATCCTAAACTAAGGAAGCATTAAAAGATGGCAGTGTTTGCCACATACCAGGTAATCAACATTAGGTACATCTGTCAGAACCAATTTTACGATTGTATTGCCCTTATACAATGGGACCTCAGATCCTGAATGGCTCAGACTATTGAACAATTTAGGTGCCAAACGAAAAATCTGCTAAATATTACACTGAGGTCATGAACACATCTTCGGGTGCCAAATAAACACAGTCGTGGCAATTTTCCCTGCCACACCATTTTTTGTGTGCGCACACATGCACAGTCAGTCTTGCTTCTGGCCACTAACAAATTGGGTGCCGACTGAAGTCCTGGAATGGATAACGGTTGCAATCCAAGGTCCCACTGTAGTTGTGTTCTGTCATTCTGTATCAGGGGTCTGTTCCTGCCAGTTCTAACCTCTTCTATAGAAGAGGTTCCACAAATCTACAGTGCTGTTGAGAACTGGTTCCAGCTCCCCCCCCCCCCACGCCCGTCCGCACATCATCAAGATGAAGAGCAAGAGGAGGGATTCTGGGAGTTGAAGTCCACAAGTCTTAAAGCTGTTAAGTTTGAACACCCCTGGGGAGTTTTTTCTAAAGGGTTAGGGGTGCAAGGGTCTTCTACCTTGACAGTTTTAAGACTTGCACACTTCAATACTAGAGTTCCTGAGCCAACATGACTGGAGGAGGAATTCTGGGAGTTGAAGTCCACAAGTATTAAAGCTGTCAAGTTTGAACACCACTGGAGTGCTTCAAATGCTAGAGAGTCTGAGCCAACATTTTGATTGCTAAGCAAGAGCATTGTTCAGTGAGTTTCACCACATTTTACAAGTTGGCCACGCCCACCCAGTCACATAACTACAAAGCCACTCCCACAAAACAGGCCACACCTACAGAAAAGGTTCTAAAAAAATTTGAAACCCACTACTGTTCTGTATATGTGATTTTTTGAAAGAAGTTCCACTATTTTCAGTACAGCTTACTCCGAGGTAAGTTTATGTGATAGTTTTAATTGCCTTATCCTTAATTCTGTCATGTCAGGAAATGTTAAGAAGATAATAATATTCCCATACTGTATATACCCATACTGCAACTACCATGGTCATCAAAAAGCAGGATAAGTTTACCTTGGATGTTGAATGAGAAGCCACAAGCTATAAAAACTGTAACTTTAATCTTCCCCCCAGAATAACGATAATATGTGTAGCAAAGAACTAAAGTTAACTCTCGTGCTATGCATAACTTAAGTGGCCTTTGGGTGTGAATAAGTCAATATCTATGAACTTTACTGTCCAATATTGCTAAGCAGAATTTATTAGTTGGAATGGCATAAGATCAAAATGCTGATATTACCCACAAAGCGTCAGAGTTGAAGTAATTAAGGGTGAGGAACTTAAAGCCATTTTTGATAGGAAGGTCAAAATTAAAACATTTTATCACCTGCTCTCAGAACACTACAGTTAACCTACAGTTACCTTTTTGACCCAAGCAGTTATAAGGTGCTCGATTACCAAACATCCATTAAATAAAACAGAACAATTGAATAAACCATTTCCAGTTGTTTTGCTTAGAAAGCTTTTTTTCCTGTGCAAGAAAATAAAATTGTACTACCATCAGTGGTCGTTCAGAAATTTATGTTATATACAAATCTATGCTTATTTCAAGTGTATTATAGAGAAAACTCAACCAAGCAACTCAACAAATGAGCCCCTTTGGTTCTCTCATTATCAAGTGACTAGTTATATTTTTACTTTTTTGCACCTATTAATTGTGTCCATCTGGGCGCACAGGGATCCCACTGAAATAAATTCAAATTGTTCTACATCGTGTTGCCTGGAGCTGCTCTAAATGAAACTTATCTAAAGTTAACATTCATTGCAACATCTAATCAATATAGAACAAGGTTCAACGCCATTCCATTTCTGATTTTATAGAGATTATCAGTGTGATTTTAGCCAAACAGATAAAGCTAAAGTTGGTGACCCAATTAAAAATAGTCCATGCAAGTATTAGACTCAATAAAAGCCAGTTTGGTCTAGTGATTAAGGCAGAAGATTGTGAGTTCAATTACCATCTCAACCATGAAAGCCAGCTGCCCCAATCATTCTCTTTCAACCTAATTCAGTGATGGTGAAACTCTGGCATGTGTGCCTGAGGTGGCACACAAAGCCATCTTTCCAGGCATGTGAGCTGTTGCCCAACTTACTTGCAGCGGTGCATGTGCATACACCCCAGCTGGTGTTTGGGCCTCCAGTGCGCATGTGTGCAATTCAGAGGACCCAGCTGATCTTCGGAGCTCTCCTGCACATGTTTGCACATTTGTGCATGTGTACGAGAGTACTTGCCTACAGCACACACATGCACAGATGGTATTTGCATGCATGCATTGCACGTGTGAAAACTGCACATATACACAAATGGTTCAATTGTGTATGCAGTGCACAGGGGAGCTGCACGAAAGCTGTGCATGTGAGCAGATGGTGTGGTTGTGCATGCAGTACACAGAGGGCACATGAAAGCCATGTGCATGCACAGATGGTGTGGTTGCGCATGCAGCGCACATGGGAGAAACCACACATTAGCGCAGATAGGACATGAAGCGCATACCTGTTCGGCATGCAGTGAGTAAAAGGTTCTCCAACACTGACCTAAACCATATCACCAGGGGTGGGTCTGGGTAAAATAGGCGATTGTACCAGTCATTCTCTCTCTGCCCAACCAACCCCACAAGGTTCTTGTGGGAAAATAGGTAGAGAAAGACGTGTTGTCTATTTTTGCTGCCTTGAATTATTTGTAACACTAATATAATGACAAATAAAATAATAATATTAAATTAAATAATAAAATAAAGTTAAATAAAAATAAAGTTAAATAATAAAATAAAACAAATACAAATACTTTTCATCTATAACCTAAGTATGTAATGGCGAACCTACAGCACATGTGCCCAAAGTGGAATGCAGAGCCATGTCACCTGGCACACACAATGTTCCCTGACCCTTTTCTGGGTTTCTGGCGCACATGCATGCACGACTATCGGCTGGCCTTTGCACATGCAACAGTGCCAGAAACAGGAAGAGATAGTCTTCTGGTTTCCTGCATGCGTGCTGGCAAGCCTTATCGTCGCGGGCACAGGCATGCCATTAACTGGAAGGCTAGCTGGCCGGTGTGCATGCATGTGCCGGAAACCCAAAGTTCATTTTCCAGTGCACGCATGCCCACTGGGCAGCTTCTCTTCTGGGTCACAGCCCCGACGAGTGCATGCACACACACTCACTTGGTGCCGAAAAGGTTCACCATCACTGACCTAGATCTATCAATGTGCATCAGAATCTTTTCAGGAAAAAGGAAGTGTGTCCGGAGGAAGAGAACACAAGATGGCAACATTAAATTGTACGAAATTGGCATTTCAGTTTAACTGCAGTGAAGAAGTGATGTAAATATTAATCCTTTCTTTCAGATGCTTATTCTGACATTATCACAAAATTAATCAGGCCTTTCCCCCCTAGTTAGTCTGTAAAATGTGCTATATAATAGTAATAGGAAATTGCTATATCATAATTACCTCAGTTTACATTTGAAGTTTAATGGTCTACAAATCCTACAGTATGTCCAGGATCTTGTTGCCTTGAACCCTGGCAGATAATTTGGTTTTCACTGATCTGAAGAAGTTTTAGTTTATACTGAAGTGAGATCATGTCAGGAAGAATCAATTTTTAAAGTGCAATACTATTTTCCATTAATCACCAAATATTTTCTTAGCTATTATGGTTGCTGGGAATTTTGAAAATGGAAGTCTAGCACAGCTGGAAAGTACTACGTTAGGGAAAGGTGGTGGAAAACTGATAGTAAATTTATTTGTGTGTGTGTGTGCGTGCTTGCGTGTGTACACAAAGTAAGATCTATTCCTAGGACACATTTTTCTAGTCACCCAACTAGAAAAGCTTAATTTTCTCAGGACTAGTTCAGGAGTGGTTTCCAGCTTCTTCCACTATCGGTTCTCTCAGGGATATGCTCTGGGCGTGGGTGCTTCAGGTGCATACATGCACAGTAGGTAAAAAATATTTCTGTGCATGTGCAGAAGCAAAAAACAAGATGGCTACATCTACGACGCCACCGATAGAACCAGTTTGGGAGTGTAGCTGGCTGAGTTACTACCTATTCAGCTGAACTGGTCCGAACCAGTAGGAATCCACTCCTGGACTAGTTCAATAATAATGTCAATATGTTTTATTATTTTATTACATTTCTGCTGAGTGTTCAATGAAGGAATAATGAAATGGAAGGATTGGAAGGAACTTTAGAATTCATCTAGTCCAGGAGTGTCAAACTTGTGCTGTCATGGCAACATCATGTGATGTATCAGGACTTTCCCCCCTTCACTAAACTGGGTGTGAGCGTGACCAGCGCGTGACAGATCTGTCCCACGGGCTGCGAGTTTGACAGCCCTGATGTAGTCCAATACTGTGCCTTTACAGAAATCCACCACTATGCTATCCCTGAGATAATGTCATTTGGGCTCTGCTTAAATACTTTCAGGGAAGTCTATCACATCCTAAGATAATATATTTCATTGTTGAATAGCAATTACCATCTGAGAATTCTTCCAAATGCCAACTGAATTTTGCTTCCTACGGAGTTTAAATTTATGTATTTTCATGTTTTTTGGAACAATTTAACAGAATTGGCAAACCATAGACTATTCTTTTCTTAACACTAAATGTACTAATTGTTTCCAATAATTCATCTTTTTTTTTCTTGGGTTCTGTTCTTTGGATTCAGTTTTTACTGAGTCAATTACTTGTATAAGGACCATTTTCTATATTATTCATGTTGTTTTCTATTTTGTTATGGATTGCACCAGTAGAAGCTAAATCATTTTCATTGTATATATGTACAATGCAGTGGTACAATACAAAAAAAAATTACTACCACTTCTGTAGGCATGGCTTGGTGGGCGTGGCAGGGGAAGGATACTGCAAAATCTTCATTCCCTCCCCACCCCTGGGGAAAGGATATTGCAATATCTCCATTCCCCCCACACTCTGAAGACAGCCAGAGGACATATTTGCTGGTTCTCAGAACTTTTCAAAATTTCTGCTACCAATTCTCCAGAACCTGTCAGAACCTGCTGAATTTCACCCCTGGTACAATGACAATAAAGGTTGTTGTTGTTGTTGTTGTTGTTGTTGTTGTTGTTATTATTATTATTATTATTATTATTATTATTATTATTATTATTATTATACGATTGTATCACAGCGGCCAGTTGTTTCGCCGGATTTGGCATTAATTACTAGTCGGGCCCCACCCAGGGGCCTAGGACGTCGTAACGTATTTTCGTAATATGTGTGCAGATCCAAGCAGTGCAGCCTTTTGCATTTGACTGATGGTGATTTTGTCAATTTTTAACTGTTTTAAATGTAATTCCAGTGCTTTTGGAATAGCACCCAGTGTGCCGATTACCACTGGAATTACCACTGCTGGTTTGTGCCATAATCGTTGGATTTCGATTTTTAAGTCCTGGTATTTCGCGATTTTTTCATATTCCTTCTTGGCGACCCTGCTATCACCTGGTATTGCGATGTCTATGATTGTAACCTTATTTTTCTCAACCAGTGTGATGTCTGGTGTATTATGCGCCAGTATTTTATCCGTTTGTATGCGAAAATCCCACAAGATCTTGACCATCTGACTCTCAATGACTTTTTCAGGCTTATGTTCCCACCAGTTTGTTGCTGTTTTAATATTATAATTTTTGCACAAATTCCAGTGGATCATTTGTGCCACTGAATTGTGCCGCATTTTATAGTCAGTCTGGGTGATTTTTTTACAGCAGCTGAGTATGTGGTCAACAGTTTCATCAACTTCTTTGCAGAGTCTGCATTTGGCATCATCAGAGGATTTTTCGATTTTGGCCTTAATGGCATTTGTTCGGATAGCTTGTTCTTGCGCCGCCAGGATTAGTGACTCTGTTTCTTTCTTTAATGTACCTGTTGTTAACCATAACCAAGTTTTTTTACTGTCCACTTTATCTTTTATTTTTTCCAGAAATTGACCATGTAATGCTTTGTTCTGCCAACTCTCCATTCTTGATTTTATCACATCTTTTCTTTATTCTTGTTTCGTCTGTTGGGCCTTCAATAATTTTTTGTTCTTTACTTCGATTAATAGATGTTCTTGACTTTCTTTTAAATAATCAGCCAGTGCATGTTTTTCTTCTTCAACTATTTGCTTCACTTGTAATAATCCTCTGCCACCTGATTTTCGGGGCAGGTATAGTCTATCAGTGTTACCACGTGGATGTAAACTGTAGTGCATTGTCATTAGTTTCCTGGTTTTTCGGTCCAAAATGTCCAAATCAGTTTGTGTCCAGTTAACTATACCAGCTGTGTATCTTATAACTGGTATTGCCCAGGTATTTATGGCCTTGATTGTATTTCCACCATTTAATTTAGATTTCAAAATTTTCCTAACTCTGTTGGTGTACTCTCTCCTGACAATAGTTTTTACTTCTCCATGTTTGATGTTATCCAACTGCAAAATGCCTAAGTATTTGTAGGCTTCATTTTCATTGCATTTAATTAGTTGGCCATTGGGCATTTCAATTCCCTCACATGTAGTGATTTTGCCCCTTTTTATGGATACAGTGGCGCATTTTTCCATGCCAAACTGCATTGAAATATCGGTGCTGAATACTCGGACTGTGTTTGTCAGTGATTATTATTATTATTATTATTATTATTATTATTATTATTATTATTATTATTATTATTATTATTATTATTATTATTTACTTTATTCATTAAACATGAAACTCAGCGAACTGAACATTCAAAAATGCATTACAAATTCCAGTGACTGGTGCTAATGGTTGATACAGTTTGCTGCCAGAGTCCTGGGTATCAACCAAGTACCTCCTTAAAATATAAGATGTTCTAAGTAGCACAGTTTTTTTGCAGTTCCGCTGGTGTTATTGCAGGAAGCTGCAATTTGTTGATGTATCTTGTAAAATTCTTGGACATGGTGCCAAATGCCCCGATGACAATGGGTATCACTGTTACATGCTTCATCCATAGCCGTGTAGTTTCGATGGCCAGGTCACAATATTTCATTATTTTTTCTAATTATTATTTTTTCAACTCTGGCATCTCCTGGAACAGCGATATCAATAAACTGTACACTTCGCCCCTCTACAACTGTGATATATGGCGTGTTGTGCTCCAAATGACAATCCGTTTGTATTCAAAAGTCCCACAAGATCTTCACCTTCTCATTTTCGATAACTTTTTCCACTTTATGTTCACATGACTTTCTGGATACAGGTAAATCATATATTTTTACATAATGACCAGTGGATTAATTTAACAACTCAGTCATGTCTAGCTTTGTAATCAGTTTGTGCAATTTTGCTGCATTCCCATATTAAATGTGAAACACGACTTTATTATTGCAAAGTCTGCAGCTTGGGTTGTCAGTGGATTTTTGTATCTTCGCTTTCATGGCATTAGTTTGTAGTGCTTGTTCTTGAGCAGCCAGTATTAAACCTTCCATTTCTTTCTTGATAGTTCCCATCTTAAGCCATGTCCATGTCAAGTTGTCATCACATTTTCCTTCAAAGTTTAAGAGCCCCAGGAACGCCTGAAGCTCCGCCTTGGAGATGGGCGTGGGGCGTTCCGGATGGCAGCAATCTCGGCAGGGGTAGGGCGGATCCCCTGGGCATCGACCAGGAAACCCAAGAATTCCACTCTTGGCACAGCAAACACACATTTGCTGGGCTTCAATTTGAGACCCGCGCCCCTGAAACGGTCGAGGACCTTCCGTAAGACTTCGATGAGCCCTGAGCAGCTGTGTGCAGCGATCAGGACATCATCAAAGTAAGGAACCATGCCAGGGAGCCCATGGAGCAGGCGCTCCATGAGGCTCTGGAAGATCCCCGGGGCTACGGACACACCAAATTGGAGGCGGCGACAACGGAAAGCCCCTCAGTGGGTGACGATAGTTTGTACCTGCGCCATATCCAGTTTGGCAAAAATAGAGCCCTGCCCCAGAGAATGGTGCTGCACTACAGGGACTGGATAGGGGTTTGCCTGGAGGGTGAGGTTGATGGTCAACTTATAGTCAGCGCAGAGGCGAATATACCTGTTGGCCTTGATGGGGACCACAATAGGGGTCTCCCATCTGGAGTGGTCGACGGGTTCTAGCACGCCTTGCACCAACAATTTGTCCAACTCGGCATCTACCTTAGCCCTCAAGGCAAAAGGCACCCTGCAGGCCTTCAGCCTGATGGGAGCAACTTGGGGGTCAAGGTTAAGCGAAATGGGGGTGCCCTTATATCTCCCCAGTTCCCCACTAAACATGTGTGTGTAGGAAGCCAGAAGGCTTGCTATGTCAGGGGGGGTGTCAGAGACAAGATGCACCCCTTGCTTGGATAGGCCCAGGGCGGGGAACCAGTCTAAGCCCAGGAGGGCTGGTAGGGGCTTTTCCACTATTAGTGTAGACAAACGTCCAGTAAAATCCCCGTACCCCATCCTCATGGCATAACACCCCAGGGTGGGAATTATAGTCCCCTGGTAGTCCCGCAGGGTAGTGTCCGGGGAAGACAGTTGGCTCTTCTTGATGCCGGGGCAGAGGCGGGTGAAATCGGCCCATGATAAGAGGGAATGGGAAGACCTGGAGTCGACCTCCATGAGGCAGGGAGACCCCTCGATCAGGATGGAGACCCGGATCCTCGGCGCACCTGCAGCTGCATTGTAGACTGACTCTGCAGGGGTGGCAGGGAGGTTAGGCTCCATTGCTTAGCAGGCGTCTTGCAGTCTCTGCTGTCGGCGGGGCTGTGGAACGGCTGGCTGCGACGACCAGTTGGAGATCTGACCGGTGACACCGAGGTGCTGTGGCAGCAGTAAAGTCGCCCTGCATACTTGCGCAAGGTGCCCTTTTCTCTGGTAACGGCGGCAGACTGAGGCCTTGAAGGGGCACTCAGCATGGCTGTGGTCTCCACCACAACCTAGGCAGGTGACCGAGGTCTGACGGGGACCTTGTTGCTGAGGCCGGCGCCTGGGAGTAGATGCAAGGCGGACCACAAGTTCCTCTTCCTAGGTCATCGATCAGGCAAGTGCGGCCAGGAGGTGGAGGAATCTGAAGGCAAAACATCTCAGCTGTTGACTGCTTGGATTTCTCGGCTGCCCTAGCCTCAGCAATCACTTCGTTTAGTGTCACCTCAGGCCGGGCTAGGAGGCACCTCTTGAGGCGAGGGTCTTTGATGCTACATACGAATTACGTGACCAATGAGTCATCCAGGTCGAGGAATTCACAAGGAATTGCGGCGGTTCGCAGGGATTGGAGGAATTGGCTGACTGACTCCTCTGGCTTCTGTACGCACTGATGGAGCGCATAGTGCTGAGAGATCCTGGAAGGGGTCGGCATGTAGTGGTTCCGCAGTTTGGTTATTAAAGTGTCCCAGTCCAAAGAGTGGACAGGTAACGGCGCAGCGGGTGTTCGAGCGGCGTTAAACATCGCCGGGCCATAGCAACTAAGAAAAAAACTACATTTCTCGTCCATTGGGATGTTGCGGTTCCCATTTGCAACGAGAAAACATTCGAACCACTCCAGGAACCCGGCCCAGGACTCACCGGCGGTTCCAAAGGGAGCAAACGGTGGCATGGATGCCATGTCTGTAACGAATGCGGAAAATGAAGGTTGTGAGGAAAAAAATTTTTTTCTTTCCCTTCACGAGGTAGCCGCTTGTCGAGGTGGTGTGTCCATGGCCTCAGGATCCCATCCTCGTCGCCAGTGTAAAAGATTGGCTGAAGGATGGGGCAGGACACAGTCTGAGGCAACTAACAGCCAACTTTTATTACAGGCAAACAGCAACGTATTTACAGCAGTGAGTTCAGCACCTTTCCTGCCTGACAGCTAGTTATATGGAGCTGGCAGGCATGGCAACCAATCAGAGGCTCCTGACAGCCCACGCTCAGCCAACCGCATCTTAGCCAATCAGGCGTGGCTTGGCTGTTGCTGGCTGCCAGGACACAACAGAGACCAAGAGTGAGAGTATTAGCTAAAGTTGGATATCATCTGTATACTGATGACAAATTAGGCCAAAACCTGGTTAACCTCTCCCAACAGTCGTCTACAAACAATATGTGTGTGGGGAAAAACCAAACAAAAGGCAGCACAATGAAACATTGACATCATTGCCTAGACGTTAAATTTTATTCTAGCATCATTTCTGTTTATATGGAAACAGCCATACAATAGAAGTAAAGTCATAATCAAAGGGTAGCTTTCTCCTGCAATCATATGATCTCTCCAAGAAAATAGCATGATTGACGGTATGAAAGCTTCAGAAAAGTATAGGAAAATCAATAGTGTTACACCTCTCGTTTCTTCTTTCACAAAAGATGATCCCTGCAGAAACTCAAGGCAATTTTTTTTTTTTGAAATGCTAAAATCACATTCTGAAGACGAATTCAGCTGAATTACTGGAAATATTTTTTTAACTGAATAAACCAGAACCTGAACCTGGAATATTATTTCTTCATAGGCCACGATGTACAAGGAAGCTGTTCTTCTTTCTCATATTATCTTTCCTTTTCTTTTTGAAATTTGTTTTTAATGGGATTGAGGACCTGGTTTATTTATTTAGTCTGCCAAAACATGTACAGGTAATAGGTATAAGTATAAACATGGACATGAGCGCATGGCAAGAGTATAAATAGATGGTTACAAATAAGTATAAGCATGGACATGAAAGAGTACAAATCAATGGGGAAGGTAGGACAGGGGTATTAGGCATGCTGGTGTGCTTATGCATGCCCTCTTACACAACTCTTAGGAAACAGGTGAGGTCCAAGGTGGGCAGTTTAAGGTTAAAGCTATGGGGGTTTGAGAAACTAGCAATGGAGTCAGGTAGAGCATTCCAGGCATTGACCACTCTGTTGCTGAAGTTGTAATTTCTGCAATCAAATTTGGAGCAGTTTACTGTGAGTTTGTATCTATTGTTTGCCTCTGTATTATTGAGGTTGAAGTTGAAGTGGTAGGACGTTGTAACAGATAACTTTGTGAACTATACTTTGGTCAGAATGTAGGTGGCATAGTTCAAGGTCATCTAAACCTAAAATTTCAAGCCTGGTGGAATGAAGTATTCTATTATGAGCAGAGGAGTGGAGTACTCTTCTCGTGAAATATCTCCCTTTTTCTTGTCCCAGAAACAAAAAAGTGGCCGCTTTATTCCACTTTAATAAAAAGAAATAAGATTGCAAGCAGCTGTGCAGTTATTCTAATAAATTTCGCCTGAGTTTCTAGCATTGTAAATCCCAAAATATCTTTGGTTTGAAAATGTGTGTGTGTGTGTGTGTGTGTGTGTGTGTGTGTGTGTATGCTGGTCTTGTTGCATTCAGGTCTTTTCCCATGTAAGATTGAGATTGTCTTGGCAACGTTTCATGAAATTGATTTTGAAGGAACCAAATTAATCTCCAAAACTGAACACTTCAACAAGAGAATAATTATGGAAGCCATCGAAATAGAGAAACACCCCCACAACATGAATAAACATGACGATACCTCCCACCTATCAGACATCTGGAAACTAGCCCTAGTCAACAAACGAGTCCCAGCCACCAAAACCGACACCTGACCCAGAACAACACCATCACCAATCACCCTCACCAGACTCAAACCCAAACCTATCCCATCGACCAAATGCAACCACCATTCAGAAGCCAAACCACAGCGGCATCACCAACTGCTGCACCCTTCTCCGACCTCCACACAAAGCAAACTGACACATGTCATGAACACATGGCCAGACTGCAAACTCGGATATATAGATCCTCTTAGCAAGTGCCATGTCTCAGAATCAAGAGGCTTTCTTGTTTCTTTTCTTTTTTTTCTTCCAGACCTTCTCTATCACATTTTCCAGGGGCATCAACAGAGGTCAACCTATGTTAAAATATGCAACAACATTGTACTGATCATGCCCACAGGCTGTCTTTACTGTTCTTCTTGAATAAATGTCCTACACGAATGCCTGAAAGCAGGTTTGAAGAGTTAAAAGGAGGAATAGTGGGAAATGACCGATGTGCATGGATACATAATCATCATGCTTTTCTTTTTGCAATATGTAGCGTTATGCAGAATGGGGAAAAAGGAGTAGAAAATAGTCAAAAAAATTAAAGGCAGACAGTAAGAAAAATACAATAGCTAAAACTAGTTTAAACATTATTCATTATGGTGCTTTATATTTGTCAATCTTCATGAACAAGTCTTGCTTTTATCACATATATGCATTAATTCATGTGTTCACTTCTGTTGTTTGAACTGCTCACATTTTTTTTTCAAGAGCTCAACCACAGCACCTCACAATGATGTTGTCAGTTCCCCCCTTCCTCTCAACACACTCATTCTCCCCTCATATTAAGGATATGTTGCTCTGTGGATACAAAGCTCAAAATATGTTTTGTAGCCTAGGTGGGCATGAGCACCTCACCTGTCAAAACCTTCTTCAAGAATCAGCATTTTTTTAATGTCATCCACAGGTGTTTTTCGCTTCAGAGTTCCATCAAACATTCTTTTCATGCTTGTATTTCATGTAACTCCATACATTTTGCCAGTCTGTAACATATTTTTTTTCTCTGTTTCAAACAGTTTCCACATCTCCTTACCTTGTGTCTATTCTTTGTCTGGGGAGTGGGGGTATTACAGTATCTTGTAAAGCTTTTTTATATAAAACTTGTCATCTCTCTTCCTGCAGTCATTTTTTTACTCTAGGTCCCCCCCCACTTTTATTCCATTTCTACTTTTTCTCAAGGCCCATTCTTAATACAGTCCCATATTCAAAATGTATCATCATTCTTATATTCCTTATAAATCAATCTTTCATATCATCAATCAAATTACTGATACTTTTAGTTATTTTTATTTATTCCTTTTCCAAACATACACAATATAGCTAGGTCTAAACTGTACTTTTGAAATTGTATATTTGAAACAAACTGACTTTTCTCCTCTGTACTCACCATAACAGCTCCAAATCTTTTTCTGTTCCATCTTTGTTGCTAACATTCAGGCATTCAGATAATCTATCCTGTTTTCCTGAAAATAAGGCCTCTCCTGATAATAAGCCCAATCGGGCTTTTGAGCACATGCGCTAAAATAAGTCCTGCCCCAAAAATAAGCCTCCCCAAAAATATTGCAACACAGCGCAGCCATGAGGTGACCACGCTCACTGCCTCCTGCACCCCAAAAATAATAAGACCTGCCCAAAAATAAAGCCAAGTGCTTATTTCAGGGGTCAAAAGAAAATAAGGCCCTGTCTTATTTTGGGAGAAACACGGTAGTAAAATCTAATAATTTTTTCCAAAACCACATACACCATTTACTCAAAATATAGCATGCATCTATCACCAATCTACAAATTCCTACTTTTCAAATCACCTGCAAGAACTTAGATGACACTAGTTGATTCTTTCTTATATTTTAGTCCTCTCATTCATAATTAAATATAAATCTTGACTTCCTTGCCTTTATTCATCTTTATAGAATCAGACCTCCTTTATTCAGATCTACTACAGTGGTACCTCAATACTCATTGTTAATTGGTTCCTGGAGGTGTGAGGAGTACCAAAAAGGATGAGTACCAAACATTTTTTTTTCATAGGAATAATGTAGTGAGTCACAAAGCAGCCAACACTAACAAATTCTAACTTATGTGTTGAGTACCTAACAGATCACGAGTACTGGGACAAAATTTTCACATCAAAATGCATTGATTTTCAAATTTTATTTATTTATTTGGAAAATTTATATTACTAATTACTCATGGGGACTCAAGGCAGCTTACAGGAAATAAAAATAATTTAAAGAAATAAAAATAATTTAAAAATGGTAAAAAAATAACCCCACAAATCTGAAGAGTTTCAAAGCAGTTGAGTAGCAAGGTACCACTCTTTTCTCTTTCTCTTAGTTTCATAGGCAGACAATGTATGTATTTTTTTTAAATTTAACTCCCTACCAGTGACTTCTCTCATAGTCCAAGTTGTAATCTTCTATAGATGGGCCCATATAGATTGACATTCATTACTACATCTTGGCTCTGGTCAATCAAGGCCAGATAGTGTGACCTATTTTTGTCAGATACAGACTATTTGAAGTTGTCAGCTTTAGTTGTATGCCTGCCATGTACAACAGACTTGTGAATTGTAAGGATACTAGTATGTCACAGGCTCAACCAAAGCTCTGCTCTACCCCAGGGATACAAACTATGATCTCTAATCTAAAGATTAATCTCTAATCTAAAAAGTAGATTTCTTTCCCACTGTGCAAAGAAAGTGTGTTATGCTTTAAATTATGTCCAACTCAAAAAAGAGAGAGAAAGCTATATTGGTTTTATGACAAAATCAAAAATGGCTGGCATTTAATACTCCCCTCATAAGATAGGGGGAGGGTCACCTACTTCAAATCTCCTACGGCCATCTTGTTTTTCCTCTTTTCTTCTCATGGCAAGCAAAACTAATGGTACTGTTTCACTCCCAACTCAAAAAGAGGTTGTGGGAAGATTTCAGGAGCCTTCATATTGATATGAATTGAAGCTGTTTTGACTGAATAGTCAGCTTGCCTTTGCTAGCATTACATAGTTTATTGGGATCCTCTTTCTTCCATCATCAAAAGACAAAAATGGCAACTGAGAAAATCTCTTTCCCCTGAACACCTTGTAGTATCTTTATTTATTGATTAGCCCTTGGGCCATATCAAAGTGCAGAGTTTCAGAAACAAAATATTACTAAAAGCAATTTTAAATGGAATTGGATGAAATACAGTATAAAGTAAAACTGGAATAAAATACAATAATTTGAGATATAGATAAAATATGATAAAATTATATTTCAGTGTCACCCCTGCAATTACTCAATCAGTCCCACATATTCAGATCTCATCTGAACCATTTTGCTTACATTCTGTGCTATGTTAAATGTTATTTTCAGATTGTGGTTGCACATAAGGTTTGATATGGGGAGGGAGACCAATGGGTTACTCTTTTGGTGTGTAGACCAAGATACCTGTCTCTCACCGTCTTATACAGGCAACAATCAAATAGAATGTGAGCCAGGTCTTCTACCTCTAGTGCTTTGCAAATGCAGAGACGTTCATTGTAGGCTATCGAATGGAATCTCCCATATCTGACCATTGTGTCCAGCTGTTAGAATCTCGCTCGCATAAATATCTCCCTGGCTTGGCAGTTGGAACTTTAAATAGCGATATATTTGAAAAGTATGTTTGTATTTTCTCAGCCACGTCCAGTTACCCTGAACACCAATTTTTAACTTCCTCAAAATGCATGTTTCCTGGAGAGAGTAAAAAATACTCCAATTCTCCCATTTGGGACAAGATTTGTGCTGTGTTTCTAAATGTCTTGCTCAAGAGACACAGGTGATTCCATCATTAACATGGTACATATGGTTGGTGGAAATATGCCTCTTTCACAGATTTTGTCAGGTAGTAGTAAATCACTTGATACACTTTTATAATGTTGCTATTTTTTTAAAAAAATTGAAATGCATCAGTTTTATTTTTCTCCTAATCAACTTAACATAAATTGATAAAACAAAGTTTTTATTTGTTTAAAAAATCAATATATGTTACCCAAGACAAAGGTCCTTTTGTGTTATTTTTCAAGAGATTCTCTATTGTGGAGGGGCAGTAAGGAATCAGCTCACAAGCATGATTGGCAGCTTGAATGTCTAAGAAATTTAAAATTCTTAATATTCTAATATTTTTTTAGAATCTAAAAAAATCTATTACTTAAGAAAAAAAATCCTGGAAAAAAGTTCAAACAGTAAACTTCGAAGTAAAAAAATATATATGTATAGATATATTCACCCTTCCGTAAAAGCATGTACCATGCTTTTTTTTTATTAGGCAACTTTCTAAAATATTTTTCTTGTGATATGTCAGTCATTACAAAACAGATTTATGCTTATTATATTAACTGGGTTGTGGCATTTTGTAGCAAAGAAATATTCCCCCCCCCCCCAAAATCAAGTTTTTGTAATTATTTTTAATGAAATGAAAACTGGAATGTTTCAAGATCTATTGATATCAATTGTTGATTGGATAAGTTCCAATTTCTTGAACTGTAATACACTAACTCAAGATTTACCACACAGGATTGGCTAAGTGTGTGTGTGTGTGTGTGTGTGTGTGTGTGTGTGTGTGCATATTAGATATAGATATGCCAGATATGCATTTGTCCCTGAACAAAAGAAATATGATGACTTCTACAGTTGACATTTGAAGCAAGTTCATTTGGGCAATTTTAAGAGGGAATGGTTGTTTGTTATGTGTCTCATGAAGACTGTTTACTTCTAAATTTTAACTCTCTCCTCAACTCAAATTAAACTGAAAGGAAACCATATAGAGATACACTTCAGCTGATGCCATAACATTCTTGGATGATCTATGGCTTGCACATAATTAAGAGGTTCAAATGTTGTCTTCTTTCTCTGTAATAATTAGAGGTGCTATACTTTTAGGTATTGTGGTTGCTGGGAGTTATATAATAGTTTTATGGATACTCACTGTAACCTGTCCTTAGTCTGAAATAATTTAAGGGCATGGCAGAACTCCCTTATGAATCCATTCATCAAGGTTTATCTGCTAAAGGGACTAACGCTCAGGCTCAGATAGATTTTACGTTATAATGGCCTACGGTCTTATGAATGATCTCATACAACCTAAGTACAATTGTCAAATTGATGCAATTTTGCCGTTTCAGAGATTTTCTTGCTGTTTTCCTATCTTCTTGATTTCCATACCTCTTAAAGCTACCATAATTGTAATGTTCAGTCAACTCACAGACATAATTTCAATATCGTATTGACAGGAATTATATCTACTATTCATTGGATATTCTTCTTTTATAATGGCTCTGATTTTTTAAAACAAATTGCTTCTCTCTGTACGGGAGAAATAATGGCAGAGGAGTGCAATTATATTTGTAATCCATATATTCCTTTTCACATTTCTACACCTCTTTCTTTCACATATGCAGCCATCTCAAATAGTTGATATTTCTAAAGAAAAAGAAATGTTTCTTGTGTTCAAAAACCTAGCAAATAAGAAGTCCATAAAGACATGGCCTATCAGTTTCTTAATTAAGTTCATTTGGGACTGACATAATCAGTAAAATCAACCTTTTATTTGGAAAAAAGGGATTACTTCATTTTTTTTAATACAAGCTAACATGATAGATAGGAAAATAGGTAATAGATGATAGGCATGTATGTATGTATGTAGGTATGTAGGTAGGAGATAGATAGATAGATAGATAGATAGATAGATAGATAGATAGATGGATGGATGGATGGATGGATGGATGGATGGATGGATGGATGGATGGATGGATGGACAGATGGAAGAATGGATGGATGGATGGATAGATGGATAGATAGATGGATAAGATGGATAGATAGAAAGATAGATGATAGATAGATAGATAGATAGATAGATAGATAGATAGATAGATAATAGATGATAGATAGATTATTAGATGGATAGATGGATAGATGGATAGGATAGATGGATAGATAGAAAGATAGATGATAGATAGATAGATAGATAGATAGATAGATAGATAGATAGATTATTAGATAGATAGATGATGGATGGATGGATGGATGGATGGATGGATGGATAGGCAGGCAGGCAGGCAGGCAGGCAGGCAGACAAATGGATAAATAGACAGACAGATGGACAGGCAGGCAGGCAGTAATGAAAACTAATACAAAGTAAGAAAAAAATAAAATTCAAAGACAAAACTAAAAGTGCAAGAAATCATTTCTTCTTTTTCTGTAAAGTTAGAAAATGTTTTTTTTCTTTTTATAATCTTGCACGTCTAATTAACAAAACCATAAATATGCTTTTCAATTTTCTATGAAAGGTCTGTAAGGAGTTTCAAGTAAGCCTTAAACATAAATATTATATTTCCTCTTTGTTTATATTCCATTCTTTGATGGAAATATTATATTTCCATCAAAGAAGTCAGTTTAGCAATCTAGGAAAGTTCCATTATCTTCACCAGCCGTTCCTCCATTATGGGTAGTGCTGAATCTTTTCATCTTTGCACATACAATAATTTTGCCGAAGTTATCCTGTACAAAAACAAATTTTCATGGATTTTTCCCATCTGTTTATTCATCAATCCCAAAGAAGAAAACTCTTCGGCTGTATACTAATCTTTAAAATCATTGGAATGAACATATGTATATGAATCCAAAATGTTCTGCCTTTTTTTAAACATATCGACCAAATATCAAGGATCTTCCTGAACCAACAAGAAGTTATTTGCAAAAGCCTTTAAGTTATAACCTTACAGCATTTTTAAAAATCTTTGTTCCCACATGCCTCTCATCTTGGCTTATAACTCCATTCAGTACTTCAATATTCAAAATAAACAAGAAAGGAAAGAGAAGGCATCCCTGTTTTGTTCCTTTCTGTATTTCAGTCTTATATTAAAAATTATTTGTGATTTCTGTGAAGTGTAAATCGATCTGTGTAAAAGCTCAAACTGCCCAAGGAGCTGCTGATTCTGTTCTACAGAGGAATTCTTGAGTCTGTCATCTGCACCTCCATAACTGTCTGGTTTGGTTCTGCAACCCAACAAGACAGACATAGACTTCATAGGATAATCAGAACTGTAGAAAAAACAATTACTACCAACCTGCCTTCCATTGAGGACCTATATACTGCACGAGTTAAAAAGAGGACTGTGAAAATATTTACAGACCCCTCACATCCTGGACATAAATTGTTTCAACTCCTACCCTCAAAACGACGCTATAGAGCACTGCACACCAGAACAACTAGACACAAGGACAGTTTTTTTTTCTCAAACACCCTCACTTTGCTAAACAAATAATTCCCTCAACACTGTCAAACTATTTACTAAGCCTGCATTAATATTACTATTAATCTTCTCATTGTTCCTATGACCCATCTCCTCCGACTTATGACTGTAACTTTGTTACTTGTATCCTTACAATTTATATTGAATGTTTCAATATTCATATATAGTATGATTTGATTTCTTATTTGTACACTATGACTATCATTAAACGTTGTACCTTATGATTTATGACAGATCTATCTCTTCTTTTATGTACACTGAGAGCATATTCACCAAAGACAAATTTCTTGTGTGCCCAATCACACTTGGCCAATAAAGAATTCTATTCTATTCTATTCTATTCTATTCTATTCTATTCTATTCTATTCCATTCTATTCTATCTTGCCCATTTTATCAAGTTCTCTCTAAACTTAATTTGCTCTAAAATCTTGAACAAGAAAGTGCAGCTCAAATTGTTAAACTTCTTCTCTGCATCAAGAGAAGGCAAGCTTCTTGTTTTATTATGTGGTTCCAAATATTCCAAAAATGCCTTAACATTGTCCAACTTTTAACAGTGTTTCTTAACTGTCTTTTAGGTAAAAACCCAAAATGATCCTTAAAAAAAATTCTTGCAAAATTATTTTCAGTCTATTGGCTAGAAACATTCTTTGCAATCCAGGAAGAATAATTCACCAAAAGGAATGCTTATCATGCTGTTCAGAAAATCTCTCTTTAGCTGTATATTAATTACATTATATATAATTACAAATAATAGCATACAAAAGAAATGAGGTCATGCAAAAGAAATGGCCATGTGTCCATATGAGGTGCACTGTAACTGTGAACTTGATTTAAATCCCTTAACTAAATTCACAAACTGACCACAAAAACCAATTCCTGCAGTCTCCTCACAAGGAGCAGGGTTTTTTGTTTCGACTTCAGGTATCATGGAGAAGGGAGGGAGGGAGGGAGGGAGGGAGGGAGGCAGGGGAGGGGAGAAAGGAAGACTCCACAAAATACTTATGAGTGTTAAAATATTCATTTGGCAGTATTAAATCATTAGCCAAGTCCTCAATTATATATTCTTTTAAAATTGCAGGAACATCTGCATTTATTGTTTATTTAATGATGTTATGTTTATCTAATATGAGATGATATGATATATGATATGATATATGATATGATATATGTGATACATGTTTGCATTCCAAAATGTATAGAAAGCCATAGATTGGGTAACTACTATCAAACTATGGAATTGGGTTAGAATTTTCCCTCTGAATCCTCATGAATTTTCACAGAGAACATGGTTTACCTTATTTCTCCTCTGTGTTTTTAGCATCCTGCCTCCCTTCTGATGTATAACCACAACTACAGAGATTTGTAAAATATGGAGTCACTAAATCAGTCTGACATTTATTTTGAGAATATTAGATGTTTGCAATCTTTCCATTTTCCAAATTCAATGATTCATTGTAGACTGGTGCACAGACTCAGTTCTGTTTGAACTCCCATTGCCTGACTTAGCTGCTAGGTCTATTCATTGGTTGATCTTGTTCCCATGTCACTCCCAGTCATGAATATTTTAACAAACCTGAGATCAAGTTATGTCAAATCATTTGTGGTAAATTCAGTTTAAGCATTAATAAATCTGTAGAACTTCACTAGCATAAGAGGCGCCATGGATCACTGAACCAATCCAACATTGTCATTTCTCAGAAGACTTTCTTTCCTTCAGAGAGAAGATCTTAAGTTAAACTCAGGGCATTTAATTTATCCTAGTAATGGTTTTGATTTTTCTTTATTGCTGGCAGTGGCAGATGGTGGAGTTACTTTTCACTTATGTATCTTTTCATCACTTTGGCTGTCCATGCTCCTGAAGCTGGGGGGGGGGTGTACCCTCCCTAGGAAGAGTTATTTCGTTATGTGTGAAAGATGATGAAGAGAGGAAAGGAGAGGAGGAGAACAGGCCATGCACTTTGGCCTTGACCTTAACTCTTGACTTCATTTGGTGATGTGTAAGATGAGTAGTGACAGTGACAAACTTTTCATTAACTTTACAGTTGTGATTAAGATTATCAGTAATGTGTAGTAAGGGTCAGGGTTTTCAACAGCTAGTTTCCTGTGATGACTGAAAAACTCATGATAACCACTGAAATCTGTAAAAGTGAACTAAGTTTCTTTTTTCCTCTTCTTTTTTTAAACTATCTAATCATGGATATATCTGAGCTGGGAAACTTATAATATTACTAGGGGCTACTTATCATTTGTGAAATTAATTGTACTCTTGTCTCAAAAGAGGTACAGAGGTATTTTGTATGACCTTGAAATCTGACAACAATGATGCAAAGATCAATGGTAGTTTTATAATTTATTGTGAAGTAAATTAAATGGGTAAAAATTGCATTCTTGAAAAATAAATGCAATGGGGGCAGACACAGAACCTCCTTGCATTCGTAGTATGAATTTCAATGTTCATATAAGAAACATGCTATCTTCGTTTACCATATTAATTTGAAATTGAGTTTCATCTTTAGCAACCATGTTTTGGTAAATAACTCCAATTATCTCTCTACTATATATATATATGCCGTATCTAGATACACACTTATACTGCACATCCCATGAGTGATGAACGTTTTTCTAAACCTTGGACGGTATTGAAATAAAATAACATAGTTCTTTTTTAATCTGGTTGGTCTGCTTTATTTCTTCCATTTTACTATAAAATCTCCCTATAGTCTGTCTTTGCAGAAGTGAAAAATCAATTTATGTACTATATTGTATCTATAATAATTATTGTGCCTAGAGAGATTCATTTTCCAAGGACAAGATGTGATTTGGAGCATGATGTAACAACTATTGGAAACATCTGAAAGCAGCTGTGTCTTTCCTGAATTTGTCCTCTATCTTCAATGTTGGATAACCATTTGTCTGAAGTGGTGTAGGGTTTCCTGCCTAGGCAAGGGATTGAACTAGAAGACCTCCAAGGTCCCTTTCAACTCTGTTATTCTATTCTATTCTATTCTATTCTATTCTATTCTGCAGCTGGCACTTGGTCCTCAGAAAAGAAGTGTTTAGTTTAAGGTATTTGCTCTAAGGTTTTTCCCATATACATTTCACATTGTATAATGTAAAGGTAATCAAATGTGTGCTAGTCATTTTCCAGCTCAAGGGGTGGTATTCATCTCCATTTCAAAGCCGAAGAGTCAGCACTGTCTGAAGACATCTCCATGGTCATGTGGTTGGCATGACTCAACGCCAAAGGCACACAGAATGCTGTTACCTTCCCACCAAAGTGTTCGCTATTTTTCTACTTGCATTTTTACATGCTTTCGAACTGCTAAATTGGCAAAAGCTGAGACAAGTAATGGGAACTCACCCTGTTAAGTAGCACTAGGGATTCAAACTGCTGAACTGATTGACAAGCTCAGTGTCTTACCCACTGAGCCACCATGTCCCTACTGTATGTTGGTTTTCAGATTTCTGTACTGATTAATTATTGCCTGCACTTTAACCCTATTGCCTCTTAATATATTAATTTGAAGTGGATCCCATTCATTTCAGTCAAACCTACATTGGAATAACAGCTGTTTCTCAATTACTTTTTTTTTCAAAACCACAAATATATTTAAAAGTATCTTAGTACATGTGGGTTTGCATCTATTTATGCTGGTCTATATGCTGGTGTATGATCATAATAAAGATTTGGTCTGTTTAAAACACTGGGTAAAATACTCACAAACATGTGAGAAGCAATGATTAATTGATAAACACTTTGGGAATCATATACATTAGGGAATCACCATAAACAACATTTAGTGCTAATTGTTGCAAAGTCCTCAACTTATGACCGGCCACAAGTCCTTGACTTGAGCCTATCACTCTTAGAAGTGCATCAAGCCTCGGCCGCTCCACCTACCATTGAGAACGTCATTTCTGACTTCGCTGATGTCTTCGACGGTAAGTTGGGGGAATATAAAGGTACCCCAATCTCTTTGAATTTGGACCCCCAGGTTGCCCCTATAAGACTCAAGGATCGCAGGGTGCCTTTTGCCTTGAGGCCAAAGGTTGATGCCGAGTTAGACAAGCTGTTGGCGCAGGGAGTCTTGGAGCCCGTTGTCCACTCCAAATGGGAGACCCCCATAGTGGTTCCCGTTATGGCCGATGGGTCTATCAGGATCTGTGCCGACTATAAGTTGACCATCAACCTCGGCCTCCAGGCAAACCCTATCCAGTCCCTGTTGTGCAGCACCTGCTCCATTCGTTGGGGCAGGGCTGCATATTTGCCAAACTGGATATGGTGCAGGCCTACCAGCAGCTTCCGGTGGATGACAAGGCCTCCACTGCCCATCATCACCTACCGAGGGGCTTTCCATTGCCACCGGCTTCAATTCAGCATATCCGTTGCCCCGTGGATCTTCCAGAGCTTCATGGAGCGCTTGCTCCAAGGGCTCCCAGGCATAGTACCCTACTTCAATGATGTCCTGATTGCTGCCCACTCAGGACTCACCAAAGTCCTTGAAGTCCTCCAGAAGGTCCTTGACCGTTTCAGGGGCACGGGCTTAAAATTAAAGCACAGCAAATGTTCATTTGCTGTGCCGAAGGTGGAGTTCCTGGGTTTCTTAATAAATGCCCAGGGCATCCACCCTACCCCCTCCAAAGTTGCTGCCATACGGAACACCCCCACACCTGCCTCTAGGGCGGAGCTGCAGGCATTCCTTGGCCTTCTGAATTTTTACACGCCTTTCCTTCTCATAAGGCATCACTATGCAAGCCGCTGCATCGGTTGCACGACCGATCCGCGGCCTGGTGCTGGGGCAGCCACGAGGCGCATGCATTTGCAGTTGTCAAAGCCATGTTTATATCTGCGGCTGTCTTAGTACAGTACAGTGACGAGCTGCCACTGATGTTGGCATGTGACGCCTCCCCTTTTGGTCTGGGGGCAGTTCTGAGCCATGGTTCTGACCCCAGTGGCTCAGAAGCCCCCATAGCTTTTTATTCCCGGACACTCTCCTCCGCTGAGAGGATCTACAGCTAGTTTGACAAGGAGGCTCTGGCTGCCATGCCCGGAATTAAAAAGTTTCATGACTACTTATAAGGATGGCACTTTACTCTCTTCACTGACCACAAGCCTCTCATTGGGCTTCTGGCTGGTGACCGTCCTACCCATCCCATTCTCTCTCCTAGGATGACCCGCTGGACGGAATTCCTCATGGCGTATTCCTATACGCTGCAGTACTATCCGGGCAAGCAGCTAGGACATGCTGATGCCCTCAGCCACTGCCCCCTCCCTACTGCTGACCCTCACCCTGTTCCCTCCACTTCCATACTCTCCATTGCATCTCTAGACCTGCCACTCACTGCCTCTGACATGGCAGCCCACTTTATGGCTGACCTCATTCTTTCTCAAGTTTTCACTTGAGTCCAGAGATGGTGGCCATTGGGAAAGGCCTCCGAGGGTCTCCATCCTTTTAAGACCCGCCAGATGGAGCTCTCCCCAAAGTGCTTGCTTTGGAGTGATCAGGTCATCGTTGCCCCCTCCCTCCTCCATCAGGTGCTCAACTACCTCCATAGGGTTCACCCAGGTATAGCTTGCAAGGCTTTGCTCGCAGTTATGTCTGGTGGCCCCGAATGGATGAGGAGATAGCATCTTGGGTGGGCCATTGCTCCCCTTGCCAGGTGTCCCACCCTGTTCCACCCACTGTGTTTGTCCAGGACTGGGAGATTCCTAGGGGCCCCTAGTCTAGAATCCACCTGGATTTCATGGGTCCTTTCCATGAGCAGAGTTTCCTGATGGTCGTTGACGTCTATTCCCATTGGGTGGAGCTCATACTTATGTCTTCTGCCACAATGGAAAGCACCTTATGGGCCTTGTGATGCCTCTTCACAACCCATGGGTTGCCAGACACTATCGTGTCCGACAATGGCCCGCAATTTGCGCCTATGGCCTTCCAGGAGTTTATGATCATACAAAGGATCCGCCATGCTCCAACCACCCCATACCATCCTGCTTGCAATGGCCAAGCGGAAAGTGGTGTCCGCTCGGCCAAAGAGACATTGGGTAGAATGGACCCAGGTGACTGGACGGCAAAGGTAGCTGCTTACCTCCTAGGTCAGCACTCCACCCCTTGCCCATTATCCAACAAAAGCCCCGCCTGAGCTGCTAATGGGCCACCACCTGCGAACCACCCTGGATGGGCTGCACCCTCTCTATAATGGACGGCAGCCTTGCAACCTGGTGGACCCTCCCCACCTTTTCAGGAAGGGAGACCTAGTTTATGCTAGGAACTTTTCTGGGGATCTGAAGTCTATGCCTGCCACCATCACTACTGTAACTGGCCCCTGCTCTTACAGGGTCGGATTCCCAGATAGCAGTGAATGGCAGCACCATGTGGATCAACTGAGGCACTGCCTTCCACCCGAGGCCTTCTCACAATCAAGGCCCTCGTGCCTGGCCACCGCCGTCCAGCAGCATGCCCAAGTTCCGCTTCAAACCATTGTTCCACCGTTACATGGACTTCTGCATGAGGCCTTCACCCAATCAGGCCTCTCCTACCCGGCCACCGCCTTCTGGCAGTCCCTCCTAGTCTCGCCTCCATCTGTCATGCCACTACACCCAGACTTAACTATTCTGCTGGAGCTGCCTCCGAGGGTAGGCCTTGATGACGGAACCCTACACTCCCTTCAGGAAGGAGCTACCACAGGGACTTCTTACCTCGTCGATGCCCCCGCTACAACTGAGGCGTTCTGGGCGCGTCCGATACCGGCCCACCTACTTAAGCGATTATGCATGCGCTTCGTTCGTGCATGCGTCCTCACTAGGGGGAAGGAGTGCAAAGTCCTCGACTTATGACTGGCTGCAAGTCCTCGACTTACGACTGACAGGTGGCAACAGCTCAGCCGCGCCTGGCTGAGCGCTGACTGTCTAAGCATTCCTATTGGTCACCCTGCTTGACAGCTCTAGTATAAATAGCTGTCAAGCAGGGCGAGATGCTGAATCTCTGTACGTAGTTGTTGTTGCCATTCTACCAAATAAATAACTGTTCTTCTTACCTCAGCTGTCTCACACCTCTTCAGTTAATAGCAAATCTGACAATAATCTTCTTCTATTTCATTGAGGGCTTTGCGGTCTTCCTCTAGGACACAAAGGGTGCATTGCCAAAAGAGAAACAGAGGATGTGCAGCCAAATAAGCCAAGACTAATATTTTCAGGGTAATGGCAGGGGTGGGTTCTGGCACACACTACTGCCAGTTTGCTCATGTGCACCCTGTGTGCGCACGTGTTTGATGTGCGCTGTTTGTACATGCACTGTACAATTAAAATTGTTCTGTACATGCGCAGAACTGAAAAGCAAGATGGCAGTGCCTACAGCGCCACCCAGACAACTGGTTTGAGGGCGTGGTAGGCCTGGTAGCTGCTGGTTCCAGGCCGCTAACCAGTACCAGTTGGGCTGAACTGATCCTAACCCATAGGAACCCACCACCGGTGTTCAGCAGATACTATCCTTGGTAGTACTGTAGCAATAGCAGTTAGACTTATATGCCATGTCATAGTGCTTTACATCACTCTCTAAGTGGTTCACAGAGTTGGCATATTGTCCCCAACAATCTGGATCTTCAGTTTACCGACCTTAGAAAGATGGATACCTGAGTCAACCTTGAGTTGGTCAGAATCAAACTCCTGACAGTGAGCAGTGACTTACTACATTCTAACCACTACACCACCATTCAATAGATAAGTTGCTCAAGGACTGGACAGGAACATCTCTCCGATTTCAAAGCCAGACCTCAAACTGCACATCCAACTCTTTCAACTGCTGAGTCCTTCTGAGGAGTAAATTAATTGTGGAGGAGCAAGAGAAATAGATTCCCCAGGCTTTAGTTTGCAAGCATTTTTGTTTTGTTTTGTATTTTATATTTTATTTTGTTTATTATATATATGCTGGTTTTGTTGTATTCGGGTCTTTTCCCGTGTAAGATTGAGATTGTCTTTGCAAAGTTTCGGCAAGATCTCACCTGCCATCTTCAGGCTTGGGCTTAAAATGGTAACGGAGCTGCCGTCTTTCTGTAAATCTTGGTGGGAGGGGATGGGGTGCTGGCTTTGTTTCAGTAAGTGGAATAAGATTGGTTGTGTGGTTGTATCATGATTGGTAGATTGGTGCTGATTGGTGCTAGCTGTGTGTGCATTGTTGTTTTGTATTGTAATGGCTTGAGTGGTGGGTGGTGTTCGTTTGTTGGCTAGGGCTGGTTTCCAGATGTTTGGTAGGCGGTAGGCGGGAGGTATCATCATGTTTATTCATGTTGTGGGGGTGTTTCTCTATTTCGATGGCTTCCATAATTATTCTCTTGTTGAGGTGTTCTGTTTTGGAGATTAACCTGGCTCCTTCAAAGTTGATTTCATGTCCTGTAGCTTTAAGGTGCTGGAAAAGGGAGGAACTCATTTATTATATTATATTTTTTTTTATTTTATTATTTTATTTTATTAGTCCTGTGTCATGAGAGATCTATATATGTATTTTTTTAAATAAATGCATATCGGACATGGCTATAGGGACCAGTCCTGGAATCAAGTGGATTGATACTGTTTCACTTCATACAATAATGCCATACATAGCTACTTGCCAACCCTTGACTGAATTAATTTGAACATAACCATATCTGAAATGTTTGTGGTGAGACATTTTGCAAAAAAAAAAAAAAAAAAACCATTGCCAATTTATTCAGGTTGTTCCTTTCATTAGTAGCATGTAACTTGGCTTCACCAAGATTAAAATCAAAGATGAATAACAGAGAGATCTTCTAAAGCACATTAGTTTGCTAATTCATCTGAGATCAATAATGATTAAATGAATAATTTAACAGAACCCCAAATGTACATTTTCAAAACAGCTTAATTTTGTGTGACAAAGAAGTCTATTATTTACATTCAGGAGAACCAAGGAAAAGAGAAAAATAGATGTGCGCTCATCATTTACGTTTGATTCCACATCCTCTTGTCATATTCCTTCCTGAAAGCAGTGTTTTTATATTGTCTTATTATATTGTTTCCTCTTGTGAGGTACAATAAGGGTTATTGAGGCTATACACTGCTTCAGAAATAATTTGTAAAGGGTGTTATGTCACATTATGGAAGTGAACAAAGATTCTGTTTCTAACCCTGTAAAACAGCTATGTCTTTTCATAGAATTGTGCATCTTCTTTGCCCCCCACCTCTTATATTTCTTTTTTTTAAAAAAAAATATCCCTTATTTATTTAGGAGTAGTTTATTTATTTTTCTTGTACAATTTCAAGCAGGCTGCATTAACATGATTCCAAGTTCTCTACGTGAGGGAAAAAAGAAAATACAAAAAGAATCTACTACAATATATTAAAAAATGAGATTTTAATCTATTAATGTTAAAATAAATAATAAAATCCAACCAAGTTTGATAAAATTGTGGTTCCTACTTCTGAAATCTCATTACTATATTTGTGACTTTTTTTTCCTACTGTGACAATTTTTTAAAATATTTTTTTTTATTTTCAAACAAACACAAACACACAAAACATATAACATAAAAACCTCTTCAACTGCATACAGTGTGTTGATTGGTTACAAGGTCTTTTTGCATCCTTTCCATAGTCATTACTTAAGCTTTATCAAAAATCACATATTATCAATCAAATATTTTTGTATACATTATTATTATACTTCATTTGTTGGATTATCACTATTGTTTCTCCATGTCAGCCTCTGTTTCGCTATTTGCTTTCAGCTGCCATTGAAAGGGGGAGGGGGGGGGTATTTGGGAGGGGAAGTTTAGTACAGGAGAGATTATAGAGTGGGAGTTTGGGTCTCAGGTCTACTGCGCATGCTAGAGATCAGCGCTTGGTGTCGGTCAAGGTCAACCATCCGCATACCTACCTGATGATGCTCCTTGAAGATGGAATTCACATGACACCTAAGGGATTTGCAGATTGGACAGTGGGATAAGAGTTACCAGGGGGAGGGGGTTGGTTACACATTGATATGTAGAACACTTTTCCAACTGCCAGTTGCCTCATATTCCATTTCCTCAGTTCAAACTGGCAGATATTTCACTTCTTCACTCAGGGACAGTCTGGGGCTCCTTACAGTACTAAACATTGGTACTTCATCAATGTCTATGCCTTCCACCTATGGAACTGCTTCTGGACTCAAGGTGGTGGCAGCGATATTCCCTTATGTGTTTCAATCACAATATGTATATGTATATGTATATGTATATGTATATGTATATGTATATGTATATGTATATGTATATGTATATGTATATGTATATGTATTTGTGTTACAACCCCTGGTATGCCTAAATATGGGAGGAAGGTCACTACTCCCTCTTTCTGTCCTTCGGCTCATCACAGAAGACCATTCAGGCATATATATGGGTATATGCATAATCTTGTATTTATTTATCTATTTATTTTGTCATGTTCATGTAGTATATATTGGAGGTGGTGACCCTTTGAGAGATGCATGCAATGAAATTTCATTTTAATGTATGCCGATTATTGCACATTCAAAGTGACAAAAAAGTTATTCTTAGTCTAACTCTCTCTAAGCACTCTCTAAGTGCTCTAACAGGAAATAGCTTTTAATTGTTGTGCAGCTGTAAGAGATCCTGGATCCTGATTCCTGACCCATAAGCTCCAATACCCCTTAATTGTTTGTCCTCAAGGGAAGGCAAGCAAGCAGTCCAAAGAGATTCCTGTATTACAGATAAAACACAGTTAGTTCTTGACTTAAAACAGTTAATTTAGTGACCATTCGAAATTACAATGGCACTGAAAAAAATATTTTTTTCACACTTTCAGCTTTGACAAGCACTGGACACTAAGTCCAGTGACTCCGGCTACCAAGCTACTACAGGTTTGGTTGAACCGATCTGAACTGGTAGGAATCCACCACTGATCAGGATGGACACTTCTATGGCTTTTCATAAGTCTTTAAACACTTGACTCTAGGCCCAGTCATAAAGTTTCAAGTTTGTGCAAGACCCATTTTTGGGTTACTTCAGTGGTTATGCTATGTGACTTATTTTTCCTTTTTAATTTTTGTATTATTGCAAATGTTTTTATCTTCTCTTTAATTTTGTACACCATCCAGAATCACTTGCTGAGATTGGCAGACGTACAAATTAAAGAAACAAACAAATAAACGTCTCAGGCTAGCCTACAGCCCTAGGATTTTCTGCTGGTTTCTCATCCAAGGAATAACAAGGTCCAAGCCTGTTTAGCTTTTCCAAAATCAGATCACATACTGCTATCGACAAGTTAGTTTGTAACATGAAATGAATATGAGACTAAACTCTATTAAGATAGTATAACTAGCTGTGATTTAGTAAGCATTTTTTTACAAATGGCAAGCAGCTCTTTCTTTCTTTCTCTTTCTTTGTTTCCTTCCTTCCTTCTTTCCTCCCTCCCTTGCTTTCTTTCTTACTCTTTCTTTCGTTCATTTGTTCTTTCTTTCTTTCTTCCTTCCTTTTTCTTTCCTTTCTTTCTTTCATTGTTTCTTTCTCTCCCCCTTTTTCTTTTATTGCTGTTGCAAGCAATTGTCTGAGAATTAAAAGGTTTCCTATTTTAGGAATACACCCCACCTCCCATATATAATACAAACATTTTTACTCCAAATTTCTACCCCTAATTGCATCCACAAATTACAGATTAAGGTCAATTCACCTCTACTCTGGAGAAGTCTGGTGCTCAGCTTGGCGCAAGACAAAGGGCTTAATAAATAAACAAATGAGGACAGACTGGAGAAATGCTGACGGAATTATGCCTTTCATCTCTCTCATTTGGCTGACTTCTTGTTATGGTGTTTTAGTGAAATGGTTATTCTGAATAATTAAAAAAAAATCTTATTAAGCAATGCATTTATATTGCCGGAAGAAAGACTTCCTATCTTACACTCATAACCAGCTTCATTACAATGTTAACTTGTGCCTTGTCAGGCTTTTCTGCAGTGAGCAGTTCATATGACTAATTAAAATGTGATTCTCCATTCTATTTGCTATTACTTCTGTTAGATATTTGTTCTAACTACAGTGGTTTCCACCAAGGTCCTCTGTTCCTGAGGGAACAGAGGTTTAATCCTATTGGCCAAGGGGCTGACAGCTCCCTACAAAAGGGCTGCTGTCAGACTCAACCTTCACTGGATTGTTCTCACTTGTACTTAATAAAGAGCTGTTGTTACCATTAAGCCTGTGTGTGCCTATCCATTAACCAATCTAACACTGGCGACAAAGGTGGGATTGGAAGGCAACTAGGCGAACTGAAAGAGCGTAGCAATCCAGTAAGTACATCCAGCCTGGAGCTCAGCGCGACTTCGAGCAGCCATTTTTTGAGTGGCAAACTCAAAACGCCCTCTAAACACAAAATGGCCATGCACGCCCCACTGACTCCGCTACAATCAGTCAATGCTTCAGCAGACACTGAGGACCCACTATGCGCCCAAACTGTCCAAGTACGTTCGCAGGCATGAGTTTAACATCAGAAACCAGAAAGAGGGCAAGTCAATTAACGACTATGTTGCAGTGCTCTGAGACCTGGATGAGCTGATTCTGGACCACATAATTTGTGCCGTGCGGGACATTAACCTACAGAGGAGATTACTCACTAAATATAACCTCACTCTGCACATCGCATTGGATGAGGCCAGGGCATCTGAATCAGAGGTCAAATCTACTGAGACTCTGCAGTGCCAAAGCGCTCCACAAGACGCACAAAAGAGTACACACATACATCGTGAGGCTGCTGAGCCCGAGAGCTCAGAGGGTGAGGAAGATGACAGCTGCTGCATGCGCAGTAGCCGCGCCCAGCCAGCACACAAATTCAAACCGCGTCTCCCACCTTGCGCTAGCTGCAGAGGAGACCATACCAGATCGGCTTGCTGTTTCCCCAACGCAACCTGTCAGCACTGCGAGCAAAAGGGGCACATCCCTGTCACTACCTGACAGCCTAGAAGTGCACCAAACAACCAACAGAGGCCAAACCAAGAGGCCAGGAAGAAGCCACCATGGCGCTCAGAGGGCAACAATAGAGTCACCTACCACACATCAATCGGCCCATTACCAGGGAAACCAGGTCCCCTTTGAACGTGTCCTGGATTTCTTTGATTTTTTGTATGGTCCCAGAGCCGTCGATTAGGTATCCTAAGAATTCAACCCTTGGCACGTTAATCTGGCATTTCTCTTTTTTGAGGTGGAGACTTTTGTCTCTAATTCGAGCCAAAACTGTTCGTACACGTTTTAAAAGTTGTGCCTCGTTTGCAGCCGATATCAAGATATCGTCGAAATAGGCAATAACTCCTGGAATCCCCTGCAAAAGTTGTTCCATGACACTTTGGAACAGTCCAGGGGCGATACTAATGCTGAATTGCAGGCTGTGACATTTGAATGCACCCCTGTGCATCACAATGGTTTGGGCCTCCACCATAGTGCCATCTACAGGCAATTTTTGGTATGGCTGTGCCATGTCCAATTTTGTGAATTTTTTTCCGGGGCCTAATGAATGAATGAGGTGCTGTACAATGGGTACAGGGTAGGCACTTTGTTGTAGCACTTTATTTATTGTGCACTTGTAGTCCGTGCAGATGTGGACAGACCCAACAGATTTGACAGGTGTCACTATAGGGGTCTCCCAGCATGTATGATCGATCGGCTCTAGGCTTTCCTGGCCTACAAGCTTGTCAATTTTGGGGCAGAGAGCAAAAGGTACTCTCCTGGTTTTTAGCCTTATTTGGGCTATGTTGGGGTCCAAACTAAATGAAATTGGAGTCCTCACATACTTACTCAGACAGGTGCCGAAGATGTCCTCAAACTCCTTAAAGATGGTTTCAGCGCCGTCGTCTTTCAAGACGTTGATACCTGTCACCTCTAGGCCAAGGCTTGGAACCAATCTAGCCCTAGGAGGCTCTGCAGGTTACCGCTGACCACTGTCACTGGGAGTTTTCCACTAAACTGCTTGAACTTCACCCGAAGGTGCCTTGGCCTACGATGAGGACCTGGTTTTGCTGGTAATCACATAGGCTGATGTCAGGGGTGCGAAGATGCTGTTTCTTTAGGCTAGGGATAGCCTGCTTTAGGGTAGACTAATGAGGACTGTGACCTTCAGCTTTTTGGATGCCTGGTGTGGACTTGGCCGATTGACATGTGGTAGGTGACTCTATTGTAGCCCTCTGAGCACTGTGGTGACTTCTGTCAGGCCCCTTGGTTGGGCCTCTGTTGGCAGTTTGGTGTGCTTCTAGGCTGCCAGGCCGTGACATGGAATTCGCTCCGGCACACCTTGGCGATGTGCCCCTTTCATTTGCAGTGCTGGCAGGTTGCGTCACGGAAATGACAAACTGATCTGGCATGGTCCCCTCTGCAGGTAGCACAAGGCAAGAGACATGGTTTGAATTTGCGCGCCGGCTGGGTGTGGCTACTGCACATGTGGCAGCTGTCATCTTCTTTGCCCTCTGAGCTCTCGGGCTCTGCAGCCTCACGATGTACATGTGTGCTCTTTTGTGTGTCTTATGAGCACTTTGGCATGCAGAGTCTCAGTAGATTTGACGGCTGATTTGGACACCCTGGCTTTGTTCAAGGCGATCTGCAGAGTGAGGTTAGATTTAGCAAGTAACCTCCTCTGTAGGTTAATGTCCCGTACGCTGCACATTATGCGGTCAAGAATCAGCTTATCCAGGTCTCGGAATTCACAGTGCACGGCGGCTTTGCGGATGCAGAGTGTGTCCTCAGCATCTGCTGAAGCATGGACCAGGTGACTGATTATAGCGGTGTCAGCTCAGAGAGGTCTTTTCCATCTCAAAGACTTCCCGGCCACAGTATCTGAGGAACATGTTCTTCTTGCAGTCTTCAGTAAGGCCCATGAGGTCGTTTGCCTCGAGGAGGCAGTCAAATCCTAGCATGTACAAGTCCCAGTGCTCGGTGACTGGTCATACGGAGTAGGTGGCACATGCATGGCCATTTTGTGTTCAGAAGGCATTTTGAGTTTGCCGCTGAAAAGTGGCTGCTCGAAGCCACGCTGAGCTCCAGGCTGGATGTACTTGCTGGATTGCTATGCTCTTTCGGTTCGCCTAGTTGCCTTCCAATCCCACCTTAGTCGCCAGTGTTAGATTGGGTAATGGATAGGCACACACGGGCTTAACGGTAACAACAGCTCTTTATTAAGTACAACAAGTGAAAACAATCCAGCGAAGGTTGAATCTGAAAGCAGCCCTTTTATAGGGAGCTGTCAGACCCTTCGGCCAATAGGATTAAACCTCTGTTCCCATCAGAACAGAGGACCTTGGTGGAAACCACTGTAGTTAGGGCAAGTATCTAACATGTATCATATTCTTATATTTTTCAGATGACTTCAGCTTGATCCATCAAATCTACCCAACTTCGTTTTCAACTGTGAATTAAAGCTATCATTAAAATTATTCTGCTCTCTTCACAAGTTTAAAATCTACTCCATGGTAAGGTTTGCCTTCTGTCAAATACATGGGAAAATCTTGGCAACATTGTGGGGGAAATTGTTTGCTGTTGGCTTCTTCCTAGGGTGATGGTGTGACTCATCATTTGACTTCATTCCTAAACTTAGATTAGAACTCATTATTTCTTGGTACTCTATGTTTGCCACTATACGAAAACGGTTTACTGTTGTGTTTTAAGGTTCAAACAAAAATACAGCAGGTTCCAATCCATAGGAACTGCAAAAGAAGAACTTGCTTGCTGTACTTCTGTTTTGACCTATTTGCATGTGTCACTCATTTAAATCTATGTCTTTTTATATAAAGGCATTATCTTTATATAATGAGTCTAATCTGTCCCATCTAAGAGTCTAATTTAAGATAATCACAATCTTTATGTAAAGAGACACTATCTGTGTCTCTTTATATAAAGAGGAGCATTAAAGCAGACTTAATATGTAAGGAGGGAAACAGCTGTTATGGCTGGAATATTCAAACAGCACCTGGAGGGGCTCTCAGTAAAACATCTGGCTCCCAAGCACACACAAGCAAATGATAAAGTAGGAAACACTATCAACTCTGAAGAATAAGCATTTTGTTCTTTTCTCTCCAAAGATTCCTCTGTGCCTTGGTTCACCGGCATTTTGAAGCTTCTGTTCTCATAACGAGGATGCTTTAGCAATGATGATGAGACTTTTCAAAGCAGCATTAATCTTGTACTGCTGCAGGCTGATTTGTCTAGCACATTTCTTATGTTTCAGCTGATTACCACTTCCAACAAACAGTCTTTGGTGATCCTTGGTTACCTTTCATTATTTATTCCAGTTGTATGTGGGGCTGTTGTGAAAAAGGAGTGAAAAATGACTGATGGAAAAGTCTTTTAAAGGGATCTTGGGGGAAAGGAAAGCAGGGAGGCAGAAAGCTGAAGAACTGGTCTAAGAAAAAGACCTACGACCATTATGGCAAATCTATGGCACACGTGCCGGAAGTGGTATTCAGAACCAACTCTCCGGGCCTGCAGGCTGTTGCCCATTGCTCTTCCAGGTTCCAGCACAATGGCTAACTAGTCTTCACATGTGCGGGAGCACCAGAAATCTGAAGAACAGTCTCCTGGTGCGCATGCACACACCGAGAAGGTGATCTTCCAGTTTCTAGTGTCATCATGTGCATGGGCTAACTGCTCTTCATGCATGCATGCACACCAGAAACCCAAAGGCGAGGTGGCCAGTGCACATGCACAGACTGGAAACTGGAAGAGCAGCCACCCAGTGCGTGCATGCCCACAGGGCAGCTGCTCTTCCGGTTTCTGGCACATGCTCATGCACGCTCCCATTTTGGCACTCGGTGCTGAAAAGGTTCGCCAACACTGACCTAGGACTTTTTAATATTGGTCTTATAGAGAAAAATTGCCTGAATTAATCAGCCATATTATGATCACGTGGCATGTTTAAAGCCTGGGAGCAAAGCCATTGGGAATTCTGTTCTTATTCCAGAAAGGAATCCCTTTGGTACACTCTTATGCAGAGGTTGGTATTCTAGCAGTTTGGACCAGTTCGCCTGAATCAGTAGTGGAAATCACAGGTGGGCCCGCCTACCCACCCTGGCTCCATTTCATCCTATTTAGGGATGTTTTTCGAGCAAAGCGGAAGGCCGGGTGCATGCATGGATGGGGTTCATGTGAACGAAGTGAGAGAGAGAGCGCATGCACACATTTGAAAACCATTAGGGAAGGTAAGTGAAAGCCACCACTGCTCTTATGCCAATCCATCGTGGCAAATTAGCTGATTCTTCAGTTATTTCCTTCCACTGAATATATTCCTTTTTCACTGGTTTATCACTCATGATCGTGTGAAAATTTAGCCAACCACTACATAATAATCTCTAGTTATGAATACCTAGAAATACATAAATGTGCTTTTCACATGGGATAGTTATAAACATTTTGTCATTAGAGATGTGATTTAAAAAGCTAATTATTCCTTAAAGGTGTTTTATATATATATATATATGTTTTCTGAGGTTTTCGCGGGTGTTTGTATGTACGTCTTTGGTTGTTTGGGTTTTCTCCCGCGTAGAATTGGAAGTATCTTCACGACGTTTCGATGAAGTCTCATTCATCATCTTCAGGCTGCTGCTTCTGGCTTGGTGCTTCCGGCTTGGTGCTTCCAGGAGCAAAATGCTCCTGGAAGCACCAAGCCGGAAGCACCAAGCCGGAAGCAGCAGCCTGAAGATGATGAATGAGACTTCATCGAAACGTCGTGAAGATACTTCCAATTCTACGCGGGAGAAAACCCAAACAACCAAAGACGTGTATGTATGTGTATATATATATATGCTGGTTTTGTTGTATTCGGGTCTTTTCCCGTGTAAAGTTTACACGGGAAAAGACCCGAATACAACAAAACCAGCATACCTACACCCATGAAAATCTACGAAAACATATACATTCAAAGTCGAAGCAGGTCCAACTTTATTCAGCTTTTGAGATCAGCTGCTAGGGTTAAAGGCTACTGCATGCTGTAGTCAGAAGGGTAATCTTTTGCTTAAATTATCTAATTGCAACTTCTTTGTATTGAACTGCAATTAAAATCATCACATAATTGAATAACATAAATCTGCATAGAAAAAGAAAAAGGAACTAAAATTAAAAATGCATCTTCAAATAAGTATTGATGATTGTACATGTTAGAAAGAGACTGGTCAGGTTAGCTGGAGGAGTCAAATGGGGACTTAATCTGGAATCACTACATGGATACAACAGAACCAAATCTGACCGCCTGCCTCAGCTAGAACCTTATATAGTTTTACCCAGGCTCAAACTGTCAGTCTGAGAAGATTTCTGTGTATAGGTATCAGCAATAAAACAGCTACCGGTAAGTGAACTCTTTTCATCTGTATCTGGTTCTTCATAGCTGACATTGTTACAATAAAGATAATATATAAAGCCCATCCAACTTAGTGGAATTGTGGCTCTCGCTCTGATATGTCATTATTTTAACTCTATGACTTTTCTAACAAGACAAATACTTGCTTTATACCTTTCCACTGCCAATCTTTTCATTCATGCAGTTTCTTTCAACTTAGATAATTATAATTGCTGATCTTTATAATTTGTTTGGCTATCTGAGATTTTCCAGTGTTGAGCAATTATTTAATTGTTAATTTTCCTGCTATAACAACTAAACAATGAATTCTACTTTTTTAATCTTAAGGCTTGATTACACAAATAACAATTAGTAATTTTAAGTCTGGATAAAATTAGCTAATTGTATGAATTATGCAGTTATTTGATATTTTCTTCTCCTTTTGTAACTATCCTCCTCTGAATCTATCAGCCTCATTTATTTCTTTTATATATGACATACATTACTCCTTCAGAGTGTTGTTTCTCTATTCGGAGAGAGAAATAACATTTGAAAGGCTTTTCAAAATCAAGTCAACTTGGTTTCTGAAAACAAAAGCCACAAAAACCCATCTAACTGAGACTATGAAGCTATCTAGTCCAGGGGTGTCAAACTCATGGCCTGTGGGCCAGATGTGTCACACATTGGCGACACCCACCCCTGGTTTAGCCAAGGGGGGAAAGTCACGATACATGACGTGACAATGTGACGTCAGGAGTTTGACACCCTGATCTAGTCCAATATCCTCTTTCCCAGAGAGTATTTTGGGTATCTTGCTCCCTGCAACCGAGATTCAGAACCATGATACGAGGGGTGGGTTACTATCGGTTCACAACCTGCGTGCGGGCCAGATGGCCTCCCCAGGCTCAGGAGGCCCTTTAGAGGCCAGAAACGGACCTGTTTCTGGCTTTCCCGAACTTTCAGTAGGTCCATTTTTCACCCTCCCCGAGCTTCCACATGAACCCTGTGTCAGCGTTCCAAATACCATGCAGAATTAAATCATTGTCCAAGGCAAAGTTATCCTTAAAGCTCCAATTTAATAAGACAGGCATGTTGGCATTATGCTATGAAATTTCAACTCTAATGTACATCCTGTGGGTTCACCCAGTTGAAAGTTCATGATCTATCTCCACACCCCACAATTCATCACATGTTCCAATCATCATCTTCCACGCTGGCATATACAGCCCTCTGCTTCTGGTCAGGTGTCGAGGTGCGGAGACAAAAGATGACCTTGAGCTTCTAGGAAGAATCAAAACAATACATTCCACAATCCTACTCCTTTCTATCCCCCCTCCCAACTACTACACTAATGAAACACATAGGAAATTATAAGAAAGTGTGGCAGGCCAAAAATTCTTAAAGGAACCTCTGCAGGCCTGACACCCTGCACTTACCTACATCAAAAACAGGCTGTGTGGATTTTCTGGGAGGGGGGTAGAGTGAGAATTAATACAGTAGTGAAGGCAGAAGCCTTCATGGAAAAACACAAGAACCTCCTAGATGAAACAATGAAGGGGGGAGGAGCCATGGCTCAGCCAACAGACAGGGGAGAAGAGACAGCAATGAGACTTAGGTCACAGAAATGATTTAAAAACACATTGCAATTGTCAATACAATGAAATGGTTAGAAGTGATATAAAGTATGGTTGAAGATGTTAAAGAATTTGAAGTAAACCTAAACTGCTAATATGTATGTAATAATGATATTTTGATATATATAAAATAAGAGAGAGATGTAAGACCCCGGGGAAGTACCACCTTCCGTATGGTGTAGCTGTCAAAAATTTTCTCCACACTTATGTACCCTTTTCCCCAAAATACTTGAAAAAAAACAATACAACTTTTTTTAAAAAAAAAACAGGCTGTGTGGGCGCAGTACTGGAAGAAGGAAGAACTGCCTACTATTCAAGAATGGACATTAAAAGTAGCAAACTTAGCAGAGGTGGCCAAAATCTCAGCATATTTGAAGGATTATTCAGATGAGAAATACAAGCTGGAATGGAAAAGATGGATTGACTACATTCAAAATAAATATCAGACTAATAAATTCCAATTAGTTTATGAATGAACAAGGAATGTTACAATTTATCCAAAGCTAGTTTAATAAAAGGGGAGTTAAAGTACAAGAGGAGGTAGGATGCTATAGTTAGTTAGCTTATGTTACTGTATGATTGTTAAATGTTTATATCCTGTATTTTGCTCTGGGAGGTTGGGGGGAGGGAGGGTTGGAGGAGGGGTAGGGTTGGGGGGAGGGAGGGAAGGGGGGATATTTGTAAAAATTATTAAATTCTTTAATAATAATAAAAAACAGGTTGTGTGGGGACTATTGGGAGAGGTGGGGTGAGTGGGGCCAGCCAGGAGTTGGATTTAGGGGTTCTCCAAACTGTACAGAATCTTAGGGGGTTCTCTCAAACCCCTGTAAACCCCCAGCAGCCCACCCCTGAACTACCAAATCAGAATCAGAAGAGAAAAGAGGCTAAAGCGGGGTTTGGCAACCCACTCCGGAGCTCCAGAGCTGCATACGGCTCTTTGGGCCCTCTGCTGCAGGTCTCTGTCCCATCACTGACTGACCCCACCCCTCCTCCTGGACTAAGAAAGTAAGGGTAGTGGTGGGGATGGAGAAGCGGCCAGGGCTGATTATCTGGTGCCTCACTTTTGTGGAGCTTCTTGTGGCCCTTGTTTGTGCTGGGCATGCCTAGGTCACTTGGGGAGATGTGCAGCCTGCTCTCCGCCCAGAGACACTGGCTTGGCCCAGCTGGGATTGACACCAGCCTTGCTAATACAAGGGCTGGCAGGGTGGGAATGGAATCCGGGATGAAGGGACCATCACAAAGGGAGATGGGCCAGGAGTGCTGAGCTGTGGCTTTAAAAGGTTCAGGGCATCAGGAAAAGGGAGCTGGCCCTGCCGAACCTCGCATGCCTATCCCGAGTGTCAGGCTCTGAGAAAGCCCTCACCAAAGACGCTGGCTTGTCAGTTGATCTCCCCTCCCCCCTGTGTGTGTGTGTCACACTCTCTCTGTGTCTCTGTTCTCTCTTTTGAAAAGCTGTGGCTGGGCCAAGTCAGCATGCTCGCCTTGGGGTGCTTCACTACTTTCATTTCTTCTTTTTGGAAATTGATCACTGGCCGGGGCAGAGGCTTCCTTTCAGGCAGCCCCCTCTTCTTTCTCCACATGGCTGTGGCAGGGCTGGGAGGATGCGCACATGCAGGAAGACCCCCCCTCAAGCAAATGCCAAAGCACAGCAAAGGAATGCATGGGGTGGCTGACTGCTCGCTTAAGGAGAGTCTTAACAGGATGCAAAAGGATGCAGCTTCTCTCCTGCACTAAGGCCTCAGCCATCACCATACCATGTCTCTCCTCCCTCCCCACAGCGCTTCGGCTGAGCATGGAGGGTACAACTCCAGCCCAAAGGGCAGGAAGTGAAAGTTGCCTTACATGCAAATGTGGCACGAAGGGAGGTACAGGGCCAGTTCGCTCCTGCACTAAGCTTCCGGTGACCCTCCCCCTCCCCCTCCTCCTCCTCCTTTCATGCGGGGGTGGGGGAGGGATGATACCGGAAGACGATGGATGGGGCCTTAGTGCAGGAGAGAAGCCATGTTCTTTTGTGTCCTGTTAAGGCCCACCTTAAGTGAGCAGCTGCCTGCCCCACACATGCCTTTGCTGCTCTTTGGTCCTCACTTGAGGGGGATCTCCCCATGCATGCACACCCTCCCAACCATGCCACAGCTGGCCAGGATGTTGCAAGAAGGGGAGGAGGGTCACCCGAAGGGAATTGTCCACTGCAGCTGGCAATCATTCCTCAGCAGAAAGAGAGGGGGGGAGCGGGAGAAAGAGAGAAAAAGAGAGAGATGGGGGAGAGAGGGAGAGAGGGAGAAAGAGATGGTGAGAGGGAGGGAGAGAGGTGAGAGTGGGAGGAAGGGAAATGGAGATAGGGAAAAGAGAGAGAAGGAGGGAGGGGAGGGAGAAGGAATGAGAGGGAGAATGAGAAAGAGGGAGGAAAGGGAGAGAGGGAGAAAGATGAGAGGGAGAGAGGGAGATAGAGAGGGAGAAAGAGAGAGATGGGAAGAGAGGGAGAAAGAGATGGTGAGAGGGAGGGAGAGAGGTGAGAGGGAAGGAGGGGGAGAGAGAGAAAGAGAGATGGGAGAGAGAGAGATGGGAAAGGGAGAACAAGAGAGATGGAGGAAAGGGAGAAAGAGAGGTTGGAAGAGGGAGAGAGAGGGAGTGGTGTGTGTGTGTGTGTGTGTGTGTGTGTGTATCCATTTCCCATAGAAAAGAAAACATAGCCACAAAACCTGGATAGGTGTGGCTGGGGGGAATCATGTGACTTGGTGGGAGTGAGTGAATGACATGGAATTGGCCATGCCCACCCAGCATGTGGCTCCCAGTGTTTTTTTTTCTGTGGGAAACAGGCCCATATGGCTCTTTGAGTGTTTAAGGTTGCAGACCACTGGGCTAAAGAGAGGAATGAAGTGAACCTCATCAATACGGAGTGTGCAACACAGACTTTGAAGCCCTCTCTTAATTTTCTCAATATTTGTTGCCCTAGTGGTCAGTAGATTGAGAAGTGCAAAATGGTGATTATTGGCTTCAAAGCAGGAAAAACTAAGGCATAAAGAGATTATCCTTTATAAGGTGAATAGAAGCTTGGATGCATCATTCTAGTTCCTTTGATTCAAGAATATACATGTTGAAATGCCTGAAAGGAGAGTTGATTGAAGTCTTTGTGACTGCAGCTATTCTAAGTCAGGTTACTCCAGGGGTGGGATTCAGCTGGTTTGGACCAGTTTGCACGAACCTGTAGTTTTGGTAGTTGGCACCGCCCACCCTCCCAGTGGAGGGTACCTACCGGTTCAGACTGATTTGGCCAAAACGATAGTGGTTTGGCAGCCTGGGTCACTGGAACTGGCAACGACCCAGACCTGTCATGCCCCAAAACTGGTTCCCTGGGTGGTGCTGTCAGCAGTGCCATCTTGTTTTTCAGTTCTGCGCATGTGCAAAACAATTTTAATTGCAGTGCGCATGCGCGCAAAGCACACACATGCACAGCACACACACGAGCGAACCAGCAGTAGTGCCTGCCGGAACCAGCCATGCACACACACCCTTGCACTAGTCTGTCCTATATTTCTTTTGTTTGAAGCCCAGCTGATAGTTGCTTCTTTAAGCAACTATCATTGGGCTGAATGATGGAGAAGAGGACAAAGCATGGGAGAAGCATGGCTTTCCCTTGATGAAAGACTGACAGCAATGGTTCCTGTCCTTAAGCTGTTTTTCTTTTCTATCCCTTTTTTTTATAAAATAAAATAAAATACTGTAATTAAGCTCTTGCCAACCTATTTTATGCTATTTCTTTTAACTTAGACCAGGGGTGTCAAACTCCTGATAACATGTGATCACGTTACATATCACAACTTTTCCCACTTCACTAAACAGGGGGAGGGCATGGGCCGTGAGTTTAACACACCTGACTTAGACACACATCTTGTTGCTGCCCTTCTAAGTCATTCTGCAAAAACTTTTGGAAAAAAAATAAATTCTTTGAGAGGGAGGTGGAAGTTATTTCATTGCAGCATTGGATACATTTTTTAAAAAAATGAAGAGCAGGAGTTAAAGTTTCAGCCTCTAAACTGCTGTTTCTTCTTTTATTCTGATTTTTATTTCCTTCTTTGTATCTTTCATTCTATTCATTAGAATATGCAATGTACCCACTCTCCATTCCTTCCACTCTTGTTCTCCATGTGCACGCATATGGCTGCTTCTTTATTAAATGTAAAGGTAAATGTTCCCCTCACACATATGTGCTAGTTGTTCCTGACTCTAGGGGGTGTTGTTCATCTCCGTTTCAAAGTCGAAGAGCCAGCGCTGTCCAAAGACGTCTCCGTGGTCATGTGGCATGACTAAACACTGAAGGAGCATGGAACACTGTTACCTTCCTACCACAAGTATTTTTCTACTTGTATTTTTTATGTGCTTTTGAACTGCTAGGTTGGCAGAAGCTGGGACAAGTAACGGGACTTACTCCATTATGCATCGCTAGGGATTCAAATCACCAAACTGGCAACCTTTCTGATCAACAAGCTCAGCATCCTAGCCACTGCATTCCCATTTTATTACCTGACCCATTTCTTCCATTCTACAATACTTTGCACTCACCTTGCAAGCATATTTCCATTCTGGCTGCTCTGAAGTTTCCCTTGTCCATTTCCTGCTTTCAGAGCTCTGAAAGCCATCATTTAACATCTGTCTGTCCATAAATTATGCAGTGCAGCATGTGCAAGGATTTCAATAACTTTTAATGTCTGTTTAAATAATGCTGTTTGTCAGAAGTCCAAGAGAGGCCATAGAGAACAATGAGGCAGAACAAAAAGCAAAGCACATTGTTGAAGTTGGCAGTTAAATGATTTACTCTTAAAATAAAATTAAAAAAAAAAACTTTGATGGGGCAGTGTTCATTGCCATTTCTAACAGAAATCATCATTGCTCAGTTACCCAAATCTCTTTAGGTCAAATTAAAACAATGAAGTAGGTTGGGGAATTTTAGGGAAATATTTTAATGGGGATCTGGAAGAAAAAGAGAAACAATCATAGGTGTACTTTAGTCCCTGTGGTTGATAGTTTTCCTAAAGATATTTCACTGGTAACATCATCAGGGCCTGGGCTAGAAGAGTTGGCTGTTTTTTTTTCTGTATGAGTAGTCCTTGACTTAACAACCATTCATTTAGTGATGGTGGAAATCTAAGTGACTTGTGGCCTTTCCCCCCACTTCTGAGTGCTGCAGTATCCTTTTAGTCACATGATCAAAAATCAGACGCTTGGCAATCAGCTCAAATTTATGATGGTTGTAGTGTCCCAAGGTTGTGATCACCATTTGTGACCTGGAATAGAATAGAATAACAGAGTCTTGGAGGTCTTCTAGTCCAACCCCCTGCTTATGCAGGAAACTATACCAGTAATGGTGAACCTTTTTCTTATGGCGTGCCAAAATTGTGTGCGTGTGTATGCGTGAGCTATCTCACGTGCACTTGTGCCCACACCAATTCAATCCTCCCTGCCCACCTGCGCATGCGCATGCAATGCTCCCACACATGTGTGCATAACCCCTTCCCAGAGGCTCCAGAGGCCCTCTGGAAGCTGGAAACGGATTGTTTCCAAACTTCCTGTTGGCCCATTAGGGCTGTTTGTCGCCCTCCCCAGCCTCTGGAGGCTTTTCTGATGCCAGGGGAGGGTGAAAACGGCATTTTCCGGCCCTCCAGAAGCCCGAAAATCAACTGGCCTGCATGCACATGTGCTCCGGAGCTGACTGCTGGCATGCCAGAAAATATGGCTCTTTGCGCCACCTGTGGCACGCATGCCATAGGTTTGCCATCATGGACCTATACCCGTGATGGCGAAAATATGGCACGGGTGCCACAAGTGGCACGCGGAGCCATTTGTCAGGGCACGCGAGGCGCTGCCCTGTCAGCTGGCCAGCGTGCATGCATGCGCTGGCCAGCTGAGTTCACCTTTTAAAAAGCTATTTTTCGCCTTCCCCAGGCTCCAGAGGCTTTATAGGAGCCTGGGGATGGCGAAAAGAGCCCCCCCGCCCCCCGGAGGCTTCAGGTACTGTCCCTGATGCCTTCGGAGCGCTTAAAACAACCCTCCGAGCAACCCGGAAGTCACTTCCGGTTTGCTCGGAGGGTGGTTTTAAGCGCTCTGAAGGCTTCAGGGAAGCCTCCGGACAGTCCCTGAAGCCTCCGGAGGGCCTCCGGGGGGTCGAGGGAGGCTCTTTTCGCCCTCCCCAGGCTCCTATAAAGCCCCTGGAGTCTGGGAAGGGCAAAAAGATGTAAAAATGGGGGGGTCGCGCGTTGTGCGCGCATGCGCACTGGGGGAGTCGCGCGTTGCATTATGGGTGCAGCATGCCCGCACTCGACCCCCCTGTGCTCCCCCCACTTGTGGCACGTGAGCCAAAAAAGGTTCACCATCACTGACCTATACCATTTCAGACAAATGGTTCTTCAGTCTCTTCTTAAAAACTTCCAGTTTTGGAGCATTCACAAGCACAGTCAACTTGGAAGCTGGATTCACTTTACAACCATGTTACTAACTTAACAACTGCAGCGATTCACTTAATGTGGAAAGAAAGGTTGTAAAATGAGGTAACACTTACTTAATAACTACTTTGCTTAGCAATAGAAGTGCTGGTCTCAATTGTGGTTGTAAGTTGAGGAATAGCTGTGTAGTAATTTGCTCTTCCAGTCTTAGCTGGGATGCGGTTCTTGAAGGTTCTTTGATTATTGTTTCATCCCTTTTTGATTACCAGATGCTATGTTGATGTTGGATTGGGTGAATGTAACAGTTGAAGTCTTTGTGTGATCAGAACTCTGCTTGACAGAAGTTTAGGTGTATTCAACTGAAGTGAAATATACTTTGCATTCTGATCTTATAATAACAATAGTACTTATATACCACTTTATATTGCTTTTACAGCCCTCTCTAAGCTGTTTACAAAGTCAGCATATTGCCCCTGATAATCTGGGTCCTCATTTTACCCATCTCAGAAGGATGGAAGGTTGAGTCAACCTTGAGCCTGGTGAGATTTGAACTGCCAAATTGCAGGCAGCCGGCAGTCAGAAGTAACCTGCACTCTTCTTCTGCTGCACTCTAACCAACGCACCACCAAGGCTCTTAAATCATTTTGGAAAAAATGATTGCCTCAAGCACTTAGAAAACAAGGTTCCAATGCACAGCAGACCAGAGAGGATTTGGCACATTTGATTGTACATTCTGGTCATTTTTTAAAATCATAATATTTATTTAAATATCTGGAGCACAGAACCTTTGTCCAGATTGCACACGAAAGTAGGCATAGATACTTTCTATTTTTTCATCAAATTCCTCCCCTATTTTTTTCAAAAGCCCAGCTCTTAGAAGAGTAGAAGCTTCTTTTATATCATTCCCTTGAATGGCCACTGACCATGTAACATCTCGTGATTTCAAAAAGGCTCAGGAAAAATGCAGTCAAAAATGAAAGGCAGAGGGAACCTTATTGGCCTCCTTGTACATTTTATTCAGTAACCCTTCTGTACCCCATTAGTTTTGTTCCTTCAGGGAAGAAATTGAACTTTGTCCAATTAAGCGTTTACTCAGCCATGGATCCACATTTGCTCACAACAGGAGTCATAGCAAGATTTCCTTTTTTTTAAAAACACTCAATATGTGTAACCTAAGGGGCACAGGGGCTCAAAGGGACGCTGTGGCTCAGTGGCTAAGATGCTGAGCTCGTTGATCAGAAGGTCAACAGTTCAGCGGTTTGAATGCATGGTAACGGAGTGAGCTCCTGTTACTTGTCCCAGCTTCTGCCAACCTAGCAGTTTGAAAGCATGTAAAAATGCAAGTAGAAAAATAACAAGTGGGAAGATAACAGCATTCCATGCACCTTTGCTATTTAGTCATGCTGGCCACATGACTATGGAGATGTCTTCAGACAGTGCTGGCTCTTCATCTTTGAAATTGAAATGAGCATTGAGTTGGGAATGACTAGCACATATGTGTGAGGGGAACCTTTACCTTTTACCTATGTGTACCCTCAATACAATTTAGCATTTATTTAGTATTTATTAAGATCACCCAAAGAAAGATTGGGCCACCCGTAACCATCCACCTGCTTGCAAGTGATATGAAACACTTTAGGTAGGCTGGCTGGTTGCATTTTGTAATTGGTAGCCTGATGTTCTTTGTAGCAGATGTGAGGTTTATTGTTTACATGGAGAGGGTGTGTGTAATTTTATGAGAAGGCTGTTAGCCTTTTTAAAGCTGTGCTTTTGAAAAGTATGCCATTTGAACATGTCGCAATCTAGACCACTGCCATAAAACTGCCTCTTCCTTACAAATTATACACTAGTTTTAAGTATTTAGGTCAAACACTCCCTTTTTAAGACTTGACAAGGAGAGGAGATGAATGTGTGCTATAAATACACTTGGAATCTTACTTTTCAGTTCATCATCATAAAGGGAAGAGGGAGGGGTAAGAGTAGTTTATCTTTTATCTCTTCCATTGCCCTGGGCTAACCAAAAGAAATGCTTACTTTAATCTGAATGCATATACTTCTATGTTTCTAACATCATTATGAACCAGTAGATCAGGCTTTCAAATCTGCTGTAATATGCAGAGACTCTGTGGCAGATCAAGGCTACATGAAATAAAAATCAAGTGAAATCCAATTAGAATAAAGTACTGATTAATGTGATCAGGAAAAAAAAAGTTGCTCCCTTTCAGGTGCCGTCCACTAGACAGTGTTGGGGGGCGGCGCCTAGGAGTAGAGCCTTCTCTGTGGCGGGCCCAGCCCTGTGGAATGACCTCCCTCCGGATATTAGGAATACCTCTGACCTCCGCTCCTTTCGTATTAAGCTTAAGACCCACCTATTCCAAGCAGCTGGCCTGGCTCAACTTTGATCTAACCATATCGCTCCTGACGGGTTTTTAACTGGGTATTTTAATTATATTTAATTAATCTAGGGGTTTTTAAATACTGTATTTTAATTGTTTTTATTTATCAGCCGACCTCCTCCTTGTGTGTGTCTCGGTTTATGTCTCTGTTATATGTTTGCTTTGTCCACATATTTATTTCATATGTTTCATTGTACGCCGCCCCGAGTCCTTCGGGAGAGGGTGCGGCTAAGAAATAATAATAATAATAATAATAATAATAATAATAATAATAATAATAATAATAATAATAATAATAATAATAATTATTATTATTATTATTATTATTATTATTATTATTATTATTATTATTATTATTATTCAGAGGTAGCGTTTCTATCCCATCGGCAGGAGACTGAGAACTGCTATGGTGCCAGTAATTAACAGGGAAAGATTTTTTTCCCTTTCATGGGTTATATTAAGAGATATGTGGCCAATTTGTTAACCAGACTGTCTGATCACAGATGGCAAGGTTTGTGTTTGTGAAATAGAGGTACTTACTTGGTGGTCTAGAAAAAAGAAAAGTGCTTCCTGTGGTTTGTCAGGATTGAAATAAGATTGATTAAAGCTGAAGAAGATTTTTATTTTATTTTATTTTATTTAGTATGTCACTCATGTACAACAGGAATAGGAATAAACATGAATAAGAACACAGGAAATGGGGACAGATAAATGGGGACAGTAGCATAGGGACATTAGGCACGCACGCTGGTGTACTTATGCACACCTCTACTGACCTCTTTAGAATGGGGTGAGGTCAACAGTAGACAGTTTACTAAGAGGGCCATGAAAATATTTACAGACCCCTCGCATCCTGGACATAAATTGTTTCAACTTCTACCCTTAAAACAATGCTGTAGGACACTGCACACCAAGACAACTAGACAGAAGAACAGTTTTTTTCCCCAAACGCCATCACTCTGCTAAACAAATAATTCCCTCACCACTGTCAAACCATTCTCTAAGGCTGCATTACTACTGCTATTAGTCTTTTCATTGTTCCTATCACCCATCTCCTCCCACTTGTGACTGCAGGACTGTACCTTTGTTGCTTGTATCAATATTGATATTGATTGTTTCCTGATTGTTTATTTGTACCTTATGACTATCATTAAGTGCTGTAATTTGTGATTCTTGATGAATGTATCTTGTCTTTTTATGTACACTGAGAGCATCTGCACCAAAGACAAATTCCTTGTGCACCCAATCATACTTGGCCAATAAAGAATTCTATTCTCTTCTATTTAAGGTTGAAGCTCTGGGGGTTTGAGGATGTAACAGCAGAGTCAGGGAGAGCATTCCAGGTGTTGACCACTCTGTTGCTGAAGTTGTATTTTCTGCAATTGAGTTTGGGGCAGTTTACCTTGAATTTGTATCTCTTGTGTGCTTGTGTATTATTGTGGTTGTCAGTGTCCCTTTATAGTTCCATCTTGACTTTTTATTTTACTATAATCTGTACACATCTGTGATGACCCAGGGATAGGCACAGAAGCAACATAGCTGGAAAGAAGGCTTAACTCCTCTTTATTGCTCCAGCTTTCCCCCAAAACTCCCACTGATCACTGCAAGTCCAGCCAATCTCTAAACACGCACCTCCAGTAGTTCCTGGCTGCTATTAGTCCAGAGGAGCAGCACAGCTCTGAGAGCAGCCACAGTTTAGGGAATTTGGTTTCAGGGAGTCCTCATCACAGGAAAAGTTCAATGGGACTGCAAAACAACTTGGAGTAGAACTGTGTTGCTGAGAACTTGCACATAGTCAGGCCAGGCAAGCAAGGCAGGCAGGGTAAAACAATCAGGGCAAGCAAGACAATCAGGCAAGGCAAGCAGAACAAGGCAGGACAATGCAAACAGGGCAAGTAAGCCCAAGCAGGGAGAGGCAAGCAGGACCAGCAAGGAAAATAGGGCAAGGCACAGCACAATATCCTGACATCTGTAGCAGCACATGAGACTGGGAAAAGGCAATGTTTGTTCCCAACAAGTGCCCCTCCAAACAGTGTCTCTTTGAATCTCATTCCCCAGGTGAGCCTTGCAAAGAGGGGCAGGGCGCCCTCCTCCCAAGTCATCAGGTCGCCCTGTGCTGATCTGCTTCCTCTCCATTCTCTGTGCTTAGACACAAAAGCAGAAAGTTGGTAGCCCACTGGCTTTTCTGGTGGGGCAAGAATGCATAATGCATCACTACAGCCCTCCAATTAATCTGATTTCAAGCAAGTTGGTCGAGTAAACTAGCTAATTTTTGTTTTGTTGACAGAAACAGATTCAATACATGCATGCACTTTTTTAAAAAAAAATGTGATAGTGTCGTTCATTTTCCTAATTCAAGAATTACACAGTTGTAAGAAAACAAGGCACTACCTTGATGTGATTGTCAGAACTGTGTATTCCGAAGAAGGTGAGAGCCATAAACAATAGAGTGAGATGTAATTTACAGAAACCCAGATTGCCCATCACTCAGGTCACAAGAGCCATGAGAGGTGATGTAGTTTCTGGCATCTATTGACAAATGGGATCAGCTTAAAAAAATTCAGCAACAGGTTCTCTGCCCAGTTGCTGGGTGGGCGTGGGCTGATGGGCGTGGCCTGGTCAGCCTCCTGCACCATGTTGGCAGGGGGAGTTGTTTTCACTTTTCCCAGGCTCTGCAGGCTTTCTTCAAGCCTCTTTGAGGGTGAAAACTCTCTTCTCCAAGCTCCAGAGGCCCCCTGGAGGCAGAAATGGGCCTCTTTATGGCCTTAAGGAACTTCTGGGATGCCCGTTTTCCCCCCTGCCCTTTGGATGTGAGGTAAGTGCAGTGTGGGCCCTGCACTTATCTCACATCCAAAATGGGCCATGTGGAGACTCCCGGGATGGGTAGGATAGGGTGGGAGGGGCCAGCTAGGGGTGGGATTTGTAGGTTCTCCTACTATGCCATAACTTAAGCAATGGGTTTTCCCAAACTGGGGCAAACTCATAAAAGCCCACCCCTGCTACTAGGACTGATCAACTCAGGGCTGTTGGCTTGGCAACCACAGGCAAAGTTGGATGAGTATTGAAAGAAAAGTTGTTTCCTGTTGCAAATATACAAATAAATATCTGTTATTATAAATCAACTCTAGGAAGAAGTGGACATCTGAAGAGAGAATGCACTAGTTCTGGAACAAAAAAACATCCAAAAGCAGACATAACAGAGCAGAGTCTGCCAGTGATCCAATATTTGAGAGGCTATCACAAAGAAGAGGGTGATCAATATATTCTTCAGAGCATCTAAAGACAAGCTAAGCAACTAACAGGAACTAACCAAGGAGAAAAACAACCTAAAAATAAGAAGAAATTTCCTAATGGTGAGAAAAATTAACCAGTTGAATGCCTTGCCTTCAGAAACTGCAGGTGCTTCATCACTGGAGGCTGAAATTATATAGGTTCTCCTATTCTAGCATAAGGTTGGATTAGAGGCAGGGGTGGGATTGAAAAATGTTAGCAATGGGTTCTCTCTCTGGTTGCTGGATGGGCGTGGCCAAGGTGAGTGTGCCCTAATCTCCATTAGAATCTGAAATGTTTTACGAATTCATCAGTTATGAAACTGCAATGAACTGCAATTCTTGAGGAAGAAGAAGAAAAATGCAGCTATGAGTATCCAAAATTTCAGCTTTGATAGAGGAGATGGATAAATTTTAATAATAATAATAAATAAACTTTAATTTATAGACCGCACCCTTTCCTAAACAGGACTCGGGGCGGTGTACAGACATATTAAAACAATGTAAATACAAAAATATAGGTAGATATACATAAATAGACAGAGGAGGTAGGTTATACACTGTACAATAAATTAAAATTCAAATATAAATTAAAATTACCCTTAAAAATTACCCCAGAATAAAGGTGTTTGCCAGGAGGTTGAAGGTGGGACTATAAATCAGCCAGGCCAGCTAATTGGAACAGGTGGGTCTTAAGTTTCTGTCGGAAGGAGCGGAGGTCGGTAGTAATTCTGATAACGGGGGGGAGGTCATTCCAGAGGGTTGGGCCCATCACAGAGAAGGCTCTACTCCTGGGCGCCGCCCGTTGACACTGCTTAGTGGACGGCACCCGGAGGAGTCCCTCCCTGTGGGAGCGGATTGGTCGCAGGGATGTATGAGGTGAGATGCGATAAAAAGAAGTTAGAATGAAAGAACTTGTAATAATAGCAAAAATGGTGGAGAAAGACAGAAGATTAAAAATTAGTCAGCATCAGATGTAAATGAACTCTTTTTTTAAAAAAAAAACCATTTCTGGTCTACACCCACTTATTGCCAAGCAGCTTAGAAATGTCTTGGAGATAGCAGAAGAGGAAGAACTAGAGAAAATTGCAAAATACAAGGAACTGTAATAAAAGAAGAATAACTGTGGCAAAAAAAGAACAAGGATAGCACTAATAATTATAGGTGGTTTTGTGCCCCCCCAAAGCATCTGGTGTACCTCTTGAACATTTTTGGCATTGACAAAAATCACCATTGGTTCAAGGGTGGGTTCCGGATGGCTTTACTGCCAGTTTGCTTGTTCACATGATTTGCATGTGCGCGCACCAGATGCATGTTGTGCATGCATGCACAGTTCAATTAATTTTTTTTCTGAGCATGCACAGAACTTAAAAACCAAGATGGTGGCACCAACGGTTCCGACTGCAGAACCAGTCTAGGGATGTGGCAGGCCTGGGTCACTGCCGGTTCCAGCGACCCACACTGCCCTACCACTACCAGTTTGGTAGATTACAAAAGGCAGCTTAATCCTGTGACAATATCTTCAACACCATCAAACAGCAGCAACCACCTATTCCAGATCATTGGGAAATAATCAATAGGTGGATAAAAATGTCAAATGTAGTCTAAAATGTCAAACGTTGTCTAAACATCTGGGTGGCTATGCAGTGAACCATAATAATAATTAAATTACACTGTCAATACACTGTCTCAGAAAAAAATGGATATACTTTCACGCTGCAGATTGAACAAGATCCCTCCCTCTCTCCCTCCCTCTCTCTCACTTGTTTTTTTTAAAATCAATTGTGGATTAGTGGTGGGTTGCAAATATGTTTATTACCAGTTTGGGTGCGCTCACACTCATACACCCACGCTTCTGAGCATGCGCAGATGCATCCGAACGGATGGGCGGGGCCTCCCACCGCCACTACTACCAGTTCAGTCGAACTGGGAGCAACCCACCACCGTTCTGGATGATGTCAACATCGTCTCTTCCTAGGAAAAAGAAAAATCTTAAAAGCTTTCCTGGAATCAATCCCCCAGCCACTTTTGTGTCTTGTCCATTCAGATGGATTTAAAAAAAAAAAAAACCCAGGATAAACAAAATGTAAGAATGGGGAATAAAGAACAAAGGAAAAGCAAATCTTTACTTGGACCAAAATTGTGATTCAACAATAGGTGACATCTTTTTATCAGAAGGTTAGAGGCTTTCGATATCTACGATGAGTATGAGAGTGGAACAAACATGTATAAAACTGCAATTGAATAACCACCAGTGGATATAGTACACGGCTGTCAAATTCACATTGCTATCATGTGATGATCCATGATGTTTTCCCCATTCCCAGAGCTCGGGTGGGCATGGCCCGCGAATGATGCACCTGGCCCGCGGGCCACCAGTTTGACACCATTGACACCCTTGAAGTAGAACATTGAATATAGATAATTCAAGCCTGTGGTGTCTTAGACTGTTGTGGCAGTGTACTAAAAGTAAATAAATGTCCATGACCATAGCAAGAAGTACATATTTTAGATAACACTTTCCTGGATATATATATGGTTGTTTAAACTTAAGAAAACAAAACAGGAAGCATAACTGGGAAGGTAAAAATGTGCCGATGGGAAAGGAAAAAAAGAGTTAGATCATTAATACACCACTTAATTGGGCAAACTGATCCTTTTATTGCTGGGTTTTTCTAAAGGGTGAGAAGAATAAATCCAGGTGCAGAAAAAAACAACATTGCAATTAATATTAACCTGCATGTGATTATTTGGCTCTTCAGAGTTTCATTGAATTATGTTGACTTCATAATTTGATTGCTGTGCAGATGTGAACTCTTCTGATTACATTAAAATGTGCAATAGGAAGTTGAGTGGGGGGGGGGGGGAGGAAGGGAAAATTCAGCCAATATGTGGAGCAACATTCTCTTTCCTAGTCATTTATTTCCTTTAGGAGAAAGGAAAGCAGAAGGTCAGAGTTATCACACTGTAACTCTAATCATTTAACAGTTGGATTTTAATTAGGTGGCAATGGCAACATTTTGCATTGCATTTAAATTGTGGCTACAGCGAGCTAAGGAGTTTTTGTGGTTTTCCAGAAACACAGCCTCTATCTGTCTCAGTAGATCTGTTAGGTTTGGCATGCTCCAAGACCCTTTTGTGAATCAGTGTTGTCTAGGGAGACCTAGGAAGCTCTGCTACCTGTTGCAATGTCTGCCCTAAGGGATCCTTAGGGAATGGTATCCAAAGTTGATTCAGCCTTCCATCCTTCCGAGGTGGGGAAAATGAGGACCCAGATTGTTGGGGGCAGTATGCTGACTCTGTAAAGCGCTTAAAGAGGGATGTAAAAACACTGCGAAGTGGTATATAAGTCTAGTGCTTTTGCTATTACTTTCTTGTAGCAGTCATTACAATAAAGAGCCAAGGTGGCACAGTGGTTAGAGTGCAGTACTGCAGGCTACTTCAGCTGACTGCTAGTTGCAGTTTGGCAGTTCAAATCTCACTGGCTCAAGGTTAATTCAGTCTTCTAATCCTTCCAAGATGTAAAATGAGGACCCAGATTGTTGGGAGCAATAGGCTGACTCTGTAAACCACTTAGAGGCGGCTGTAAAAGCACTGTAAAGTGGTATATAAGTCTAAGTGCTATTGCTATCCTCTTGAGATCCAGATGGATCCAACTCTATTAGCTTTCCAGAAAGGGACTGCGCCAGGTTGTTAAATGAATACCACATGTATGGGATTATAGCAATAGCAATAGCTCTTAGATTAATATATCACTTCACAGTGCTTTAGACTGTGCTCTCCCTAAGCACTTTACTGAGTTAGCATATTGCACCCAACAATCTGGATCTTCATTTTACTGACTTTGGAAGGATGAAAGACTGAGTCAACTTTGAGTCTGATGAGATTCAAACTGCCAAACTACTGGTAATCGGTCAGCAGAAGTAGCCTGCAGTACTGCATTCTAACCACTGCACCACCACAGTTCTTACGATTATGTAATAGTTTCTGAGGACCTTGATTATGTTATAACATTGATCTTTTTAAAAAAAAAACATAGATAGATAGATAGATAGATAGATAGATAGATAGATAGATAGATAGATAGTCCTCATTTAGTGAACACACAATTGGGACCAGTTCCAGGTCATTAAGTGAGGTGGTTGCTAAGTGATACCAGGATTGTGCTTATGATTTACTTCAGCTTTTCTTTTACTGATCTATAAAAGTCATACATGTGACAATTGGCCGTAAAATTACTTTTTCATCACCAGTGTTTTGGTTGCTAAGCAAAGCAGTCTCTAAACAAGGACTGTTTGTACTATGAGCTACTTAGAGTCATTAGATGACAGCAGCAGCTGTGGGAATTTTATAGAAAAATAAGCAATCATAACTGTCACTTTCCTAACTAAAGTTTCAAGTTAGGTTATTCCAGATATTATGTCCTTCTTTATTCAAGAAACTCATACTATAATAGTGCGTCACTTACCTGCTTATTTGCATTTGGTAATAAAAGCTGCAGAAAAGATATGGAATTGGGCCAAATGAAGAAGATGTAAGACTGCTCAGGAATGAAATAGTCCTATGAAATGGGAACAATTTTATTAATCTGATTGGTAAAACAACAGTATCTCAGTAGACAGGCTGGCTCTAAATCAAAAATTCTGTTGCAATTTTATCTTGCTCTTTCTGCACAATATTATGTGAAATGATGCATTAAAAGGTAGTCTTCTTTAATCTAGCCATTCTGTACCCCATCATTAAATAACTTTGAATAAAAAGAACTAGTACTCTGGGCATTCTTATTCCCACACTATTCAAAGGGTGTTCATCAGGAGTGAAATTATGCAGGTTCTGAACTGGTAGCAGAAATTTTGAGTAGTTTGGATAACCAGTAAGTTTTTAAAAGCCAATTAGGTTATATCTTTGGGACTCCAATCAAAATATCATCCATATAATAATTTATCAAAGCCAATAAATAGCACTCATACAAAAAAAAATTTAATTCTAAAACATAAATCTAAATAAAAAAAAATTAAATAAATATATAATCATATTTACCATATCAAAATCGTTCTCAAAACCAATAAATGCTCTCCAGCATTCAAACGTAACATTTCCCTTTGCTAATTTCACCAAAACTTCATTTGAGCCTTAAAATTATCTCTCTGTTGTTTTCCCGCAATTTGTTATACCGATACAGGCTCTTCTAAAAAAGGGGGGAGGTGGGGGGGGAGGGAACATTTCAAAAGAAAAGAAAGTGGGGGGGGGAAGCAACAAGCAGAAGCCGACACAGAGTTTTTCTAAAGAGGGAAAAGTGGGGGGGGGGAAACAACAGACATCCCAGAGAGGGGGAGGTGGGGGAAGAAATCTTGCAAAGCAGGGTAAGGAAGGATAGAAAAAAGCAATCCTTGAAACTAATTACTTTATGATCTTGTGGAATCAATTTAGGTGGAGAGACAAAAAACATATGTTTATTCCCCTCCTCTTTTGCTAATTGTTCCTCTAACCATGGAGGAGCTGAAAAATTAACATCTCCATGAGGAGTTAAGAGGCCAATTGAAGATCATTTTGGAGAAAGAATTTTTACTTGATAGATAACACTTTTGCAGGGGCTCTTTGTGTCTTGTGGAAATAAATTCCCAATCTCCCACATAGACTTTTTTATGGAGCCTTTTCCAGATAAGCCGGACATTGTTTTTCTAAGTACTAGAAAAATTTACTTAAAGAGGTTTTAGAAAGAGGATAGATAGTGGTGCCGTTAATTTTTTGCAAGCAATTTTCCTTCTCCACCAAGGTAAAAAGCTCGTCCCTATGCACTGACGAAGCTCTGGAAAGTGTGGGGCCCATACTTACGATGATCAATCCTTTGCCAGGTGCGTAAGACGGGAGGGTGAAGGCAATGCAAACCTAGACAGGAATCACGTCGGGGTCACCAGTTGTGAGTTTGCACTGGTGAGGGGGTCCTTGACACCTGCAAGGACCGGGGGGAGGCTTGCTTCTCCAGGGACGCTCGCAAGGGTGCATGCCATAGCACGGGGGCACCTGGCTCAAGAACCACTCGACACCATGAAGTCCTCGAGGTGGGTGCACACGGATTGCTCCGTCCGACCCCTTTTATTGGGAAGCTTACACAAAGAAGTAACATTCTATTGGTCAGAGAGTCAAGCATAAGCATAGATAACTACTGCCACATATACAGAAACATGATACTACACATAGCTTGTTCATGGTCATGTGATTTACAGGAAATCTTGTAAATGTTCAGGAATAGAAACTTATAGAAGAACGAAACTTATCTTGTACTTGGGCCTAGCTTCAATCCAGGCCAGTGATTGCTACAGTAAGTACCACCTCTGGAGATTTTGCAGTATCCTTCCCATGGAGTGGAGTGAGAATGGAGATTTTGCAGTTTCCTTCTCCTGAAGTGGGGTGGGAATGGAGATTTTGCAGTATCCTTCCTCTGGAGTGGGATGGGAATGGAGATTTTGCAGTATCCTTCCCATGGAGTGGGATGGGAATGGAGATTTTGCAGTATCTTTCCCCTGGAGTGGGATGGGAATGGAGATTTTGCAGTATGCTTCTCCTGAAGTGTGATGGGAATGGAGATTTTGCAGTTTTCTTCCCCTGGAGTCGGGTGGGAATGGATATTTTGCAATATCCTTCACCTGGAGTGGAGAGGGAATGGGAATTTTGCAGTATCCTTCCTCTGGAGTGGGATGGGAATGGAGATTTTGCAGTATCCTTCCTCTGGAGTGGGATGGGAATGGAGATTTTGCAGTATCCTTCCTCTGGAGTGGGATGGGAATGGAGATTTTGCAGTATCCTTCTCCTGAAGTGGGATGGGAATGGAGATTTTGCAGTATTCTTCCCCTGGAGTGGGATGGGAATGAAGATTTTGCAGTATCCCTCCCCTGGAGTGGGGTGGGAATGGAGATTTTGCAGGGTGCGCATATGCATCGTACTTGCCTATGATGCGTCCACAAGCCTCCGCAATACTCCAGCTACTCGGCGGAGAGTTGCGCAGGTACCGTACACAGCTTAAAGGACAGGTAAGGAGCTCGGGTGGGCGGGTGGACCCTCTGGAGCACCATACCGGAACGGTACCCAGTGTTCCGGACAGACTCCGGTATGCCCGTACTGGGGCATATCGCCTGCAACCCACCACTGGTAGGTAGGTAGGTAGATAGATACTGTAGGTAGGTAATTAAATAGATAGATAGATAGATAGATAGATAGATAGATAGATAGATAGATAGATAGATAGATAGATAGATAGATAAATAGGTAGACAGAGTAGGCAGATAGGTAGGTAAGTAGATAGGTAAATAGGTAGGTATTAGGTTAGGTTGGTTAAGTTACATTAGGTTTGGTTAGTTTATGTTATGTTAGGTTATGTTATGTTAGGTTAGATAGGTAGGTAGCAATGGTGGATTGCAGGCAGTATACCCTGTTACAGGCGTACCACAGTCAGTCCTGAGCACCGGATACCGTTCCGGTACGGTGCTTCAGAGGGCCCACCCGCCTGCCCGAGCTCCTTACCTGTTTTTTAAGGCTTCCCCGCTTCTGTGCACGTACATGGTGCATACAGCACCTGCGCGACACTCCGTGGAGCAACTGGAGTGTCCCGGAGGCTTGCACACACACTGGATGCATCCATGTGGATGCCTCTGAGTCTGTTCCAACCATACCGGTTGGAATGGGATCCGGAACCCATCACTGGCAGGTAGGTAGGCTGGCTGGCTGGCAGGCAGGCAGGCAGGCAGGCTGGCAGGCAGGCAGGCAGGCAGGCAGAGAGACAGACAGACAGACAGACAGAAAGATTAGAATGATTTACAAAAGGCTGGTTCTAGCAGCATACTTTTTAAAGCCCGTTAATTAGACACATAAAGTTTCTAAATTGTTTCTACCTGTTCTCGGTTCTCTGATATTATATTAAACTGCAGTAGTAGAACTTTAGTTATTTTTGTTACAAGAAAAAAAGCCAATTGATAGAAATATTTATCATGGCATTTGTTAAACTAAAAAATCAGTGAAGCAAGTAATGATGTTTAAAACAAATAGGAAAAGTACAAATGAAAAGAAGGGAATAATTATACAATATGCAGAATAAGTGACAGGAAAAAAAACCTTCTGCCCCCAATCAGCAATGCTTAAATGTGACAGCAAGTTCATGATGGCATGGAAGGCAAAGAATAATAATAAGAAAATAATAAAAATTAATACGGTGAAAATGTGTTTGCAAAATGTGCAAAGCAATTGAATCTTAGCTGTTGTTCCTTAATAAAAAACAATTGGTTTCTTTTAAAAAAAGATGACTTGTTTCTTGGATTACTAACAATCCAAGAAATTATGCAGCCTGGCAGGAGCATTGTTTCCCAATTCACTGTTTCTGCTTGTTTCATAACAAGAAGTAATAGGTCCTTGGGGTGTAATAATTGCAGTTCAAAACTATATGAAAACAATGGATATAGAATGCAGCTATAATTCCAGAGTAGTCACAATTCATTAAAAGCCTCATGGGAGACTCTTAAGTACACCTAAAGCTTCTGGACTGGCAGAAGGTTCAATTTTATCTTTTGGGGATGGTGTTTGACTCATGTGGTGGGGAGGGCACTGAGGTACAATGTATGGTGTGTACCTCAACCCTAAACCAAGATATTCATTGTTCTTCAGCTTCCATCTTCTGCCAAAAAGAAATGTCTAAAGCACACTATTCAATTTATCCATCCATCCATCCATCCATCCATCCATCCATCCACGTGTGTGTGTGTGTGTGTGTGTGTGTGTGTGTGTGTGTGTGTGTGTGTTCTATCTTCTGGAATAATTTCTCCTTCCTCCTTTTTCCTCTGAAGAAATGCAAAGCAAGTATTTATTCCATTTCTCTCTCTCCACAATTTTGATCAGGATTTTTGAAAAGCCATTTTTGCCTTGGAGAGTGGAAGGGAGAGAGGAATGGAGGTGGAAGGAAGGAAGGTGGGTGTGACTTAAATGACTTGATTCATTGAAAATCAGAAAATACTGTATAGAACAGGGGTGTCAAACTCGATTTCATTGAGGATCGCATCAGGGTTGTGCTTGACCTTGGGGGTCAGTGGGGGGTGGCCAGGGTGGGTGTGACCAGGGTGGGCATGGCCAGCTTGACATCACTCATGTCAGGGATGCCTGTGATGTCCCAAGTGCTCAGCCAGAGCTTTATTTTTGGCTGTGATGGCATCCTGCAACCATCTGACAGTGAGAATGGAAAATGGAACTCCAGAGATCCATTCACAACCTTCCCAAGCTCCGTTTTCACTGGCAGAAGCACCATGGGCCAATCCTTTGCTGTTTCCAAGGCAGCCCCATAAGCCAGATCTAAGAACCCCACAGGCCATATCCAGCCCCGGGGCCTTGAGTTTGACACCCCTGCTATAGAATATAAATGTTATCAAATTACATTAGCACTGGCAAGAGTTCTGAGGGATTGGCGCAACATATAAACCCATGAAGTAAATAAATATGGATTGTTTCCCCTTTGCCTTCTACTCACAATATTTAACTGATGGTTGCAGCAGATGCTTCTGCGAAGAGTATGGTAGCCCATGAATGCCTTCATTGCATTATACATGATAAATGTTTAAGGTAGTCTGAAGATTTCTCCTTTGGAAACATAGGCATCTGCAAAGAGGTCAATGAGGTTGAACCAATCAGGAAACATGCCTTTCAGTGCAACTCTGCTCCTTTTATATGGGGGTTGCAAGGTCACATGCATATTAATAAACTTGCATCACAACATCATGATGCACATTAATTCCTCCTGACAAAAATGCAGAGATCCTGGTTAAAAAATTTTAAGTCTTGCACAACAGAGCCATGGAAAGCCAAGGAGGTCATAAGCCTCTGGGTTAATTTCTGTACGTAAAATACAGGAAGTTCACATCTATACCTCTGGTTGTCTTTTGAAAGGCATTTCAAGAGTAAATTTAACCAGAAAATGCAGGAAACATTTTCTGAAATTATTATATAAGTACTGTAATATGATCTAATTCTGTAATTATATAATAATTGCAGAAAAGGTTTTCTGCATTTTCTTGTTAAATTTATTCTTGAAATGTCTTTCTAAAGAAAACCATCTTGATTAATAGCTACTTTCTATCCTACAACAACTAAAAACCTAGGTACCCTTGACAAATATTCACGAATATTCTGGAACACAAGCACCTCTGTTTTCTACCAAAGTACTTTTGTGGCAATTTGTAAGTTAGGCCAAGTGAACAGGGACACACAAATAGCAACTGTGATTTTGTTGCATACTCCGCATTCTCTACGTCAGCCAGTTAGCTTGGATTCACCATTTTTATTCACCAGAACATTCCCAACAGATTGTTATTTTCTGGCATCATGATGAATTGAAATGACAGCTTCTACCTTTGCTTGCTGATAGCTAAGATTCCCCAAGGGTTGCTGAAATTGCAAGTCAACTCTGCTTGCAAGAGATGCTTCTTTTACTCAAATATCCATTTGTCGTACCACTGTAAACACATTTATTCAACAACAAATCCCCCTGGATCCAAATGGACTTTAATCCCAGATAAAGATGAACAACTATGCAGCCTTAATATATATATTAGACTGAAACAGACTAGTAAACCTAATAGTAATATATATATATGCTTTTCCTAAACTCTTAAACAAAAATGCACACACAAAAATATACACTGCAAAATTAAAACAATTTTGAATATCCCAAATGTAATTCAATACTAGTTTGAGAAATGTGAATTCAATCTGTATCTGAATGAAAACCAAATAAGTATTTACTTGCCATAAATCTGCCATCTGATATGCTCATACCTCTAAAACACACAGACAAAAATACAAGTACACACACATAAACAAATTCATGTCTCCTAAAGTTTCCAGATACCGTATCTCCTGTAATTCATTTCCAGTCTTACTTGCTTTTTTCCCCCATTTAATAAAAATAAATATCACAATGTTCAATAAAATATCGTAGAATTTTTTATCTCTGAAAAAGCAGTAGCCAAAAAGTAGAAGGGATAAGATATTTAGGTTAGATACTATGAATCTACATTTAATTTAAGTGAACACATTAAAACAAATTTCCTAGATATTTAGGTCTGCATAAATTCCAGGATAAAGTAGGATGGAAAGTTACTAAATGTCAAATAGTAGTTTTTATATCTCCTGCAAATAGCTGGCAGGGTAATTGTAGAGTTTTAGCTTCGAGACAACTCTTCCAAGTATTTAGTGGAGATTTAGACACAGAACAATCAGGCTTGAAATGATGCGGGACCCAAAAGGACAACATGCACAATTTGTGATTGTATGCTGTTATGCAATCAAAACTTTGCGTGTTCGCATTTGTGTCTAGTTGCATTCATGTACAAAGGAGCAAAAATTTGATTCTGCAGTTATGCCCATTAACTTGACCTTTTTCCACTTTCCCAAATCCCTCTGAAGAAGATTGGTTCTGTTTGTCTAAATATAATACAGGGAGTGCTTGCTTAATGACCATTTGTTTAACGACTGTTCAAAGTTATGATGTCACTTACAAATTGCTTGAGACAGATTGGTACAAGGCAAGATAAAATTTTGGATTTGTCATGGAGGCCGGGGAACAATCATTGCACCTGACTCATGAGAATGTCTTCTGAAATAATTTCTTTAAAATGATTTCTATTGCAAGCAGACTATGAGATGTGTTGGAAAAACATGATTAAGTGCTTACAAATTACACTAGTCTACACATACCGTTTAGGAAAATATGATGGTTATGTGTACACATTCATACATGCGAATGTGTGAAACTGAAAGCAAACCAAATAGCAAAGTGACACTATGGTGACTAATTATACTCGTCCATTTTGTCCTAATTAATTGTGAAGGGCATTTATTTAACAAGCTCCTTCTGACGCTTTTGTACATGATTGCAGATGGCACCTGTGACGTCCAGCAGTCCTTCCTTTTGCATAATGGTCACAGATTACACTTAGGAACAGCAACATAGAAGCAAAGTGACAGCTCCAGTCACTTAATGAGAAGTTTATTAAGAAACTAGGGATGATTATCAGCTGCAAATTAACCATAATGTGTGTAATCAGCCAAGATGTCACATTGGAAGGAAGATGATGATAAACAGCCTGAAATGCTCATTCCTCCCTTAATCAAAAGGTACCTATCACTCTCTTAAAGACCTTATCTGAAAAAAAAGGTTTATGTTGAGGAGGAGGAGAAGCATTCTTTAGGATAAATACTTTCATTGAGCACATACACTTACAAGACATGCAAGCCTGATTCATTAGCAGAGGATTCTTATCTCCAAATATAAACCTTGGGCCAATCTGAAATATTTTTTGGCAGTAGCTGCCAAAAAAGTCAACACAGTTCTAGGCTGCATAAACAGAGGGATGGAATCAAGAGCACGTGAAGTGTTAATAGCACTTTGTAATGCCTTGGTAAAGCCACACTTGGAATATCTTGCATCCAGTTTTGGTCGCCCCGATATAAAAAAGTTGTGTAGACTCTAGAAAGAATGCAGAGAAGAGCAACAAAGATGATTAGGGGATTGGAGGCTAAAACATATGAAGGACGGTTGCAGGAACTGGGCATGTCTAGCTTAATGAAACGAAGGAGGGGAGACATAATAGCAATGTTCCAATATCTCAGGGAATGCCACAGAGAAGAGGGAATCAACCTATTCTCCAAAGCATCTGAGGGTAAGGCAAGAAGCAATGGGTGGAAACTAATCAAGGAGAGAAGCAACCTAGAACTAAGGAGAAATTTCCTGACAGAACAATTAATCAATGGAACAGCTTGCCTCCAGAAGTTGTGAATGCTCCAACACTGGAAGTTTTTAAGAAGATGTTGGATAATCATTTGTCTGAAATGGTGTAGGGTTTCCTGTCTGAGGAAGGGGTTGGACTAGAAGATCTCCAATGTCCCTTCCAACTCTGTTACTCCTATTCTATTCTATTCTATTCTGTTCTGTTCTGTTCTGCTCTGCTCTGCTCTGCTCTACTCTACTCTATTCTATACTATATTTTGGTTTGATTCAACCTGTAGAGTTCGGATGCCTTACTTGAGGGAGGACCCATTGTACTTCCTAAGTTTTATGACCATTTCTTGAATTTGGACACATATATTAATAAAATAGTGGAAGCAAGAATATCTTATCAATGGAGTTAATTAATACATAACTATATACAAACAGTGAGAACAGAAATATAAGGATCACACCTATATGCATATTTGTTTATCATTCTATTTGTCTTGGAGTTATCTAGACATGTGAAGTACAGAAAAGAAGCAATAAATAGCAACCTACAAAAGAAGACAAAGGCATGATATAAGAAAAGGAAAGAAAATAAGGCTAAATATAAATATAGCAATACCAGTTTTATGTCTCCTTCAACCTTTCTATCTTGCAAACCATCTTTATCATCCTCCATCATGCCCACACAGTAATGCATCCTTACTTGCTTTTATCTTTTTCAAAAAAAAATTACACTATCCAAGTCCAGTATTTTGTCTTTCTTTCTTCATGAATCCCTTCATGCTCTTGCAATTTGATCCCCCTTCATTTCTTCAAAAATAACAAAAAATGAAATAAATAAAAAACCTTATATATAATACATCTTTTATGTGCTAAACAAAAGAACGATGTTATATATATTAATGCCATGCTATAATATTTTTACCTTAATATTGTGATATAACAGAATAAAACATACACACACATGGACAGACATTGGCGTTAATGCAATATAGAGTAAAAATGCAAATTTTGACAAAGTATCTATATGGACAAGATCAATGGGTCATCCTGTTATGAAGTCCACCTATGATATTAATATACACTAAGTCTTCCTTCATAAACCCCCTTATGACAAGATTACTAAGATTAATGACTGTTAAAATGGGGTCAAATATTGATTAGGATGCAAAATGGAAAATGGCATTAATTCTCAGGTAGATATGAATTCGATTCAGAGATTCAATATAAAGATATTTCAATCAAATTTCCAAACTGACTTCTGAATTGAAATAGTAAGGTAAATGGATTCATTGAATTTAATATCTCCAAATTCGGATAATTCACATGTTTCTTTGCACTAATAGCACATTTTCCAGACTGATTCAGTTCTGATGATATTCAATTATTGGATTTGAGTCATATTATTCTTGATTTTCCAAACTGAATTGGAAGAGATCCATTTTCCATTGAATTGCTGAATTGGAAGATAACCATTTTCTTTAAAAAAAAAGCCAGAGTTTGAAATTGCAAATTGAATATATTGAACTAGCTACTATAGTTAATCAATTTCACAAAAGTTAAGTTTATTAATTTCCAGGTTGTATAACCAGAATATGCCCAAGACATTTGCTGCAAGAGGCAAAAATAAAACTAACCCACTTCTAGTTCCATGTACTGAAGCCAACTGGATTGATAGCTGAATCATATTTCAATATAGCTAATAGAACAAGGTCCTTCAGATCACTGCAAAGCAGCTGTTTAAGTCAAAGAATGAAGGGCAAGCTGAATGAGGAAATTCAGGTATCTCCTCTATATCAGTCAGTATCCATCTTGAGAAGCAACTGTCTAAGATCAGGCTGGTTCTTTTCAATGTATTAAATGCCTTGTTAATAGAGAAATAAACTAGTGAATACCCCTTCAGAAAAGAACAAAGTTAGAACTAGCCTTCTCTGTTGCTGCATCTGCCTTCTGAAACAACAATCCTCTAGGATGCAGCCCCCACACTATGCATTTTAAACCAGAATTAAAAATATGTCTCCTTTTCCAAGTCTTAGAGCAGGGGTGATAAACTCAAGGCCTGGGGCCTGGATCTGACCCATGGGTGCTTCGATCTGGTCCGCGGTCCCTCTGCCAATTAAAATGGAGCTTGCAAGGGCCATGGGTGGTCCTCCTGAGCTCTTCTTTCACTGGCAGAGGGTTGCAGGAGGTTGTTGCAGGCGAAAATGGAGCTCCGGGGCTTGTATTCACTGGCAGAGGACTTGGGCTCCCAGAGGCACCCCCGACACAAGTGATATTGAGCTCTCCATGCCCATACCAGCCATGTCCACCCCAGCCCTCTGAGGTCAAACACAGCCCTAATGCAGCTCTCAATGAAATCGAATTTGACACCCCTGTCTTAGATTATCAAATGATCAGGCTCACTTAACTTAGAGGGTAGGGTAAATGCTGTGATTTGCTTCCTTCAGTCAACTACTATTCTCCCTGACATATTATTGTTTTTCTGTCTGTTTTTTAAATACCCAATCATTCTGATATTGAGTAGCCTAGAAATTGGATGGATGGAGGGAGGGATGATAAATGATGAATGAGTGACAAATCAGAAGAAAAAATGGCCCAAAGGACTGGCATACTTAGATGTACCATACAGGTAGTTCTTGACTTGCAACCATTTGTTTAGTGACCAGGCATATGACCATTTTTGTACAACCATTGCAGCATTATCACAATCAAAATTCACTTGGAACTAGAATTATGTGATCCCTTTGTGTTGCCTTCTGATAAACAAAGTCAATGGGGAAGGTAGATTCACTGAGAAGAGATGTGATGGCTCAGTGGCTAAGACGCTGAGCTTGTTGATCAGAAAGGTTGGCAGTTCAATGGTTTGAATCCCTAGCACCACATAACGGAGTGAGCTCCAGTTACTTCTACCAGCTTCTGCCAACCTAGCAGTTTGAAAGCATGTAAAAATGCAAGCAGAAAAATAGGGACCACCTTTGGTGGGAAGGTTAACAGCATTCCATGTGCCTTTGGCGTTTAGTCATGCCGGCCACATGACCATGGAGACGTCTTCGGACAGTGCTGGCTCTTCAGCTTTGAAATGGAGATGAGCACTGCCCCCTAGAGTTGGGAATGACTAGCACATATGTGCAAAGGGGACCTTTACTTCACTGAACAACCATGCTACTAACTTAACAACTGCAATGATTTGCTTAACAACTGTGGCAAGATAGATCATAAAACAGAGTTAAACTCACTTAACAATTGTGTTGCTTAGCAATGAAAATGTGGGAGTTGATTGTAGCTATAAGTTGTAGATTACCTGTATTTCCCAAAGAGTCACATACTCTTCCTAGGCAATCACCTCCTTCTTTTATTTTTACCACTCCATTAAACCTCTGAAATAGTTTAAATGTCTTCACCAAATCATCAGGCAATGATGTGCTTGTATTTGACACTAACATATTGCCAACAGTTATGACTGTGATTTCAGGGAATTTGTGAGGCAACAAAGAAAAATGAGTCAGAAGTTACATCAGTCTATGAGATGTCTAATCATAAAAACAATGTCTAATGAAAATATCATAGGTAGGGGAAAAGGATATAATAATTTGAATGAAAAACTCTCACAAGTACTTACTTGCACTCAAATTCCTGAGCCTTAATAGAGCTCAATGGAGGCATATTATATGAACCAAGAATAAAAGTTAATCATGGTATCTCTTCATTGATGCATGAATGTGAAAGCTGTAGTAAGTCTGTCCCTCAGTATAAAAGCCAGTGAGATTCCCCATTCCCGGTTCCTATCTACCATCCAAGAGTCATCCTTGTCCTACTTTGTGACCTTAATTAGATGTCAGGAGGGTTAATAAGAAAATCAATTCATCTTTTTTTAAAAGTGCAAGAAGTAATTAAAGTCTAAGGGAAATCTGTATCATAACTGAGAATGAATAATGAGCAAGCAGAGTGTGAAGGCAAAAAAGAAAAAGAAGAAAAAAAAGTTTGGTAATTAAGATGGGAAGTTCAGGAAAAGAGAAGGAATAATTTGTTTTGTTGACAATTACACCCATATTGATTGTTGATATTAAGCTGAACAGCTAATGTAGGACAGCCGTTCAGCCCCATATATAAAGTGGTGTTTGATGCTTGCCTTATTGTCTCATAGTTTCAGGGAGAAGAAATATACACTGTCCTGATAAGATCAGGGTATTCAGATTAATGAAACTGAAAAGGATTAAAAGGATTAAAGAACAATTGTATCAGCAATTTATATTCACCCATCCAAAGTCAAAAGTCTTTTAGAATCTGAATAGCATTACGACTCTGAAATATCTCCTTGAGAACAGTCAGTTTTGTCAGTTTAAGAAACTGGGCCAAATGTAGCTTCTGTGTCCTTCCAAGATAACAATAGAGATATTGCAATACTTAATTCAACTATTCAGGTTGCATCTAACTACAGAGAATTGGTCTATCAGATAAAATGCAGGCACTGCTCAACGTACAATAGCAATAGCACTTAGACTTATATACTGCTTTATAGTACTTTACAGCTTTCTCTAAGCAGTTTACAGAGTCAGCATTTTGCCCTCAACAATTTGGGTCCTCATTTCACCCACCTCAGAAGAATGGAAGGCTAATTGCAGTCAGCAGAAGTAGCTGCAGTACTACACTCTAACCACTGCGCCACTACTGCGCCTTAGAGAATAAAGTTACGGTGCCCACCCCAAAGGTTACTTACCCAGTTTCAAAATTACAGCTGCTGCAATACCCCTGTGTTCATGTGCACAAAATTAAGTACATTTGCCCTTATGATCCATCACAGGAATGATTCAGTACCCTCTGTCCCTATCCTTCCTTATCAGGTTCCCCACAAGCCTGGCCTGCTTTTCTGCTCCACTGGGTCCCTTTTAGGCCTTGGCTCTGCTTCCCACTTTTTCCACACCAGAGATGGTATTCAGCAGGTTCTGACCAGTTCTGGAGAACCGGTAGTGGAAATTTTGAGTTCGGGGAACTGGTAAATACCACCTTTGACTGGCCCTGTTAGGTTCCACCCTGAATTAATGAAGCGTGGATCGTGGCTTTCTCCTGAAGCATACTTCCGAATAAGCAAAAAATAAACCCGAAACAAGATCTAGTAAAAACATTTTTAATATAGAAGAAAGTAAAAATACAAAAGTACTAACTCAATCTTACATTTTGGCAAGAGCTATGTTGCCCACCTTCTTGGCAGGCGAATGGAAGATCAGAAGAGAAAAAAAAAGTTAAGAAAGGAATGTGTGACATACTGTCATGCGTACTAAATCACTTGCAGATAAGAACTGTGACCTACGCAATAAATCTCAACACATTTTTTAATTTAATTTAATTTAATTTAATTTAATTTAATGCTTCTAGACCGCCCCCTCTCCCGAAAGGGACTCGGGGCGGTGTACAGTTCATACAAAATATATCAGATACAATAAAATTAAGTATGTACAGTTGACAGCTGACATGGAGGAGGTAAGAATGACATTAAAAGAACTGTACAAAGCAGATTAAAACACAGCTAGCAAAGCCATTAACACAGTGACAGGCCCCACCCCATCTGTTATCCCAGCTAATTGGGAGGAAATGGGGATTTTGCAGTAACCTTCCCCTGGAGTGGGATGGAAATGGAGATTTTATAGTGTCCTTCCCCTGCCCCGCCCACCAAGCCACACCAAACCCACCAAGCCATGCCCATAGAACCAGTAGTAAAAAGTTTTTTTGAATCCCATCACTGCCCCACACTCTCATCTCCACTCCTTGCCACCAATCACTCAATAATTCAGAAATGGGGGAGAGATGAAAATGATAGAGAATTGTATATCTTCTCCCATGAAAATGTATATATTTTTAAAAGTTTGAGAATTCCTTTCAAATTTCTCTTAGTGGCATTGTGGATCTGACTATATTGTGGTGCAAGAAAATACAGTTGTTGTTGTTGTTGTTGTTGTTGTTGTTGTTGTTGTTGTTGTTGTCTTTAAAGCCTCTCCACTGTAATTGGATGGTGTACAGCAGAAGTCCCCAAACCCCAGGCAATAGACAGCTACTGGACTGCAGACTACTTGGGACTGAGCCATCGAAGCTGCAGGTGAGCATTCAAGGTTTCATTGGTGCATGCACAGTATTTAGGTTGTGCATGTGAAACCATTCCCCACCCTCCCATGCCATTGAAACTGCTGAAGATGCAATAACTACTGCCAATCCGAAGTACCAAAATGTTTGGGGGGCCCAGGGTAGAGGAAGCTACAAAGGCTGCTGTCAGACCTGGCACATAGAATAATCTAAAGTGCAATTCTTTATTTGCTTATATCCAATAGACAGAATCTTGCCAAACTAAATCTTTACTACAATATTGTGATAAAGTCTAGGCAGTGGCTATCCTAAATCTCTTCATCGGTCTCTAATCCAGATTTGGGTTGTGTTGCCCTTTGTCTTGTGCCACATCCTTGGAATGTGTTCTCTCTTTCCTATGTTTTGGGTGTAGTCCATCACGCTAACTCCCTCTCTCTAATCACCATCCTTCATAGCTGCTTACTTTTGGAGAAATGATTATTTAATTAAATCTACAGATATTAGCTGATTAACAACTAATTGCCAAAAAGTTTGCAAATAAAACAGGTACAATGTAAATAATATATATGGAAATATGGAATTTTCACAGATCTTGCTTATCACTTTTAAAGATATAAGAATGTGTAAAATACATGCAAAAGCTTGCTACACAGCCATTCTCCTTGGAAAGAATAGAATAGAATAGAATAGAATAGAATAGGACCTTAGAGGTCTTCTAGTCCAGTCCCCTGCTCAGGCAGGAACCTTATACCATTTCAGACAAGTAATTGTCCAGTCTCTTCTTAAAAACTTCCAGTGATGGTGCGACCATGATTTCTGAAGACAAGCTGGCTAATTGTCCTCGCTGTTAGGATAATTTCAGAAAGAACATTAATAATAATTAATAATGATAGTAATATGTTTCAAAAATTAATTCTGTTTTCTCTAAATGAATCTGAAATGATAAAAGAAAATGTTCCCGTTCTAAGCAAAATCCAGATTAATTTTACTAACCATCATTAATTCATTAACCATCACTAAAAATGTTGCTTTTCTGTCTAAAATTCATAATTGGCATATAATTTGCATCAATGAAAAAAATTTTAGCCAATTGAATATAAGTTTATTTGTTTATAAAAATCAAAATTATTGATGTACGACTTCCGGTAGCCGAAGGCGACGGACGTGTGCGTCCGCCGTTCACTGTTTCGGTGGGCTCCCCTTAAGTCTAGGGGGAGCACAGGGTGTCTTGGAGGGGCGCCCTGCTGCAGGGGCGGCTTGCTGGGGCCCCCTGGAACGGTGGCGGCCACGGGGGGTCTCCAGCTTTGCCCCAGGAGCTGGAAAGGGTGGGGGGTGCGCGGAATGCCACCACGCACCTTCGCCGGACGGAGACTGGAAGGAAATAATTAATTTGAAAGATGCAGCTGAAGTGCAGTGAGGTGGGGGATTTCCCCAAGTCTTTTACTGGCTTATTCAATTGATGAACTGCAGTTCTGTTCTCAGAACTTTGTTTCAACCTTGGGAAGAGTTAAGATTGGAGGGGGGAATTTCCACCCCCCTCGGAAAAGCAGCACTTGTAAAATCTCTCCCTCTCATAGGAGAGAGAGAGAGTTTAAAACCTACTTTCACTTCCTCTAAACAATGGAAAAATAATTTTTGACTACAATTGCGAGAGAAACGATGGTTGAACTGATTCTTTTTTAAACTACTTATGGGAACTTTGGACTTGTTGTTTCCTGACCACCTGTAAAGGCTGAGCTAAGATGGCCACTTCCTCCTTCTTCTTTGTCTTTATGAATGAAATTCCTCCTTTGGAAGATGTTATGTTTCTGAACTAGTCTCCACCCCAGAGACCTCCAGGAGCCTCTCTAAATATGCTTTTCCCTTGGATTTGAAATATTTTGATTTACCTGTTTGATCTAGTCCTGTACTACAAGATTTATTCTCCCCTGGATCTGCCTGCCTTGTGATCTCTACCGGCTGTGCTCTCCCACAGACGCCATTTCTTTGAACAGATTAATAACTAACTCTGAACTTTATCATGGGTCCAAAGAAATTACCGCCTGGTAAGACTTTGTTGGCCCCGACATCTTCTACGTCGAGCCCAGTTACTCAACAGTCACAATTGGGGTCATTTCTACAACCCAAAGCCCCTGAAGAGAGTACAAAGGATTTATCTATCCATCAGATGCTTCAATCTATCTTAAAGGGACAGGACGAAATGAAAAAACAACTGAAAGACTTAAATGATCAGCTCAGAGAAACGAAACAACAAGCCACACGGAATGAACAGAGAATAGATGTATTGGAGGAGGGTGCGGTCGAGATGAGAGATGAGGTTAAGACAATCCAGAGGGGGAATGTAGAATTTGAAAAACACATGATAAAAACGGAATGTGAAAGGATGTCTTTTTTCCTTAGGTTCCAAAACTTGCCAGAAGTTGAGAATGAAGATCTTAAGGAGATTATGACCACAATACTAGCAGAATATATTAATAGAGATAAACAACAGCTGTGGTGGGATATAGACTTGATTTATAGGATAAACTCAGCATATGCAAGAACACACAATGTTCCAAGGGAAGTTCTTGTTAAATTTCTTAGAAAGACTGCAAGAGATGAGGTTCTAGGAGCTCAAAGGGGAGGACCACTAAAATACGAAGATAAAGAAATAACCATTCTTAAACAGATCCCAAAGAAAGTAAGAGATAAGAGGAAAAAATATTCCTCTTTAGCAATATATATATATATAAAATAAAGGGGTCTGGTTTAGGTGGTTATTACCAGAAGGCATGTTGATTTTTTGGGAGGGCAGCAGAATTAGAATTAACACAGTTGTGGAGGCGGAGGCTTTCACTAAAAAGCACAGTGCTCTCCTAGATGAAATGGGGGATGATACACAAGAGACGAGGGAGGGAGGGGCTGAGGCTCTTCCAATACACAGGGGGGAAGATGCATCAACTAGAAGACTCAGATCACAAAAGTGACTTGAAACATTATTGCAATTGTTGTTATAATGTACCTTTACAGAAGTGATACAAAAAATGATTGAAACATACTGATGACTTAGTGTTAAACATAAAACTGCTAATTTTTATTCAAATGTTGATGTATTTCTATTTTTTTGTAAAAGTTGTGAGACTTGGGGGGACTGCTCTCCCCCGCACGATGTAGCTGTCAAAATTTATTATATCCTTTTTAACCGTTTTTCCCTGGAAAAAAATGTAAAAACCAATAAGACTTGTTTGAAAAAAAAATCAAAATTATTATACATGTACTATTTTTGTTCTCTCTCTTAACCACTTAAAGAATTTTCTTTTAAAAGCTTTTTATATTTTCAGTGATCTGTGATAGAGATGATTGTACTGAAAACAAAAGTTTCAAAAATATTATATGCCTAGTATATAGCATATTTTATCCCACAGCTTCATTCCACTACCATTTTTTGCTACAAAACAATTCAAGCACTAAAGATAAAGCTTGATTTTCTCATTTTGGCCTCTAAAAAGTAGAATTTGCTAGCCAAGGTTGCAGTAAATAGACAGATGTTTATCATGTGTTCATCTCATACTTTTGCACTATGTCTATCAGCAGATCAAATGAAAACAAAAAGGTAACTCTGTTGTTGGTAAAATAAGAAGAAGAAAAAGAGAGAGAGGCAAAGCCATACCAACGATGCCTGATCTTAGAAATGGATGGAAACAAAAGCCGCATTTTGAACTTAATAACTTGCCTGAATTAATGCACTATATTCTTGCATCCAACAAAAGCAAAGGTATAAATGCCTCCAGCATTCTCAGTGTGAAATTTATGGTTTGCTGAATCCTTAAATTACCTGGCACCCAGCTAATTCTAGAACTCAAGTCCATCTGTGCAATTCTCTGTCACTGAAAAGACAATTATTGGATTTCTTTAATTTAAGATAAAGTGTCAAGCTGAACAAAGGGATAGGAAACAAATTAGGCATGTTTTTGAAATCTTGCTATGAAGCAGTCCTGAATCAGAACTATAACTGAGTGGTGCAATAAACGTATTTAAATAAGCACTGCTTTTTACTAAGATGGACAGGATCTAGTCTTAAAGGATTATTTTAAATTCATCGGTATGCTTACTGTTTTAGTAGGGCATTTCCAATCAAATCCTAATTACACTATCACTGTTATATTTTTATATAATTTTCACATCATAAACATGAACAAAAAAGGAGAATAGTAGGGCATTTGGTGAGATAATTGGAATAAGGAAAGGAAAAGAGCAAGAACCAAGGATAAAGAGTAGAGGTGTTATTTCTATTTTTATTATGTGATTTTTGGTTAGGTAGAACAAAGAAGCCTCTTCAAGGTTAAAACTAAAGTTCATAAGATAGTAATTTGGAAAATATTGACCACAAGCAAGAGTGCGAAACATAAATCAGTATGGACAACTGTTTTGGTGGAAAATGGCAAAGCATCATATGAGTGGCATAGTGGTTAGAGTGCAGTACTGCAGGCTGCTTCTACTGACTGCAGGCTGCCTGCAGTTTGGCAGATCAAATCTCACCAGGCTCAAGGTTGACTCAGACTTCCATCCTTCTGAGGTCGGTAAAATGAGGACCCAGATTGTTGGGGGGCAATATGCTGACTCTGTAAACCGCTTAAAGAGTGCTGTAAACAGGGGTGGGCTTCAAAAGTTTTAGCAAGGGGTTCTCTGCCCGGTTGCTGTGTGGGCATGGTCATGCTGGGTGTGACCTAGTCAACCTCCTGCACCACAGCAGTGGGTGGGGCATTTTTGCCTCTGGGCTCCAGAGGCTTTCCTCGAGTCCCCCTCCTGCCTGCTTAAGGCCACCTGGAATGCATCATGTGATAGGTCCACATGTTGCTGAATTCATCCTTGCCAAAGGGGGTATTTTTTTGGTCTTTTTAAAGAGGCCCTGGTGTATATTCAGGAAACCATTGTAGATCCCTCCTGCTGAACAATTCTTTATCCAGTCTCCTTCCAATACTTTTTAGGAAAGATGGTCAAGATAGTGATGGCATTGCAACTCAGGAGGATCCTGGAGGAAAATCTGAAACCACAGGTAGAGGCATTAATCTGGGGCATTGATTAATTTATTTAATTAATTAATTAAACTGCATTAATCATACTCATGGATGGTTTCTGGCAAGACTGGGATACAGGTGGTCATCCACCTTTATTGTCTTTGACCTCCTATCACTTTTGATTCCATCAACCATGGTGTCTGTTTGGGCCAACTTGAGGAATTGCGATTGAGCATCACAATTTGTGCTGGTTCAAGGCCATCTTTGGTCTTGGATGCACTACCCCAGGTAGACCTGATGTGTAACTTGGGGACCTTCTTGGACTCACGGCTCCTGTTCAAAGAGCAAATGGTAGGTGTGGCATGGAGGGATCCTGCCCACATCTGTGCACTAATTTGCCCCTTACTACAAAGAGAGGCTCTTCACTTAGTCACTCACGCCTTGGCCATCTTCTGATTGGATTATCACAGTAGCTTCTACATTAGGCTACCATTGAAAAATATCTGGAAACTGTGTGTGAGCCATACTGACTTTGTATTTATATTATAAATGTATAATGCCGTTATTCTATCATTTTATTTTTTGATCAAAACTTAATTTTACTGTTAATTTTTATTCTTTAGTTTATTTATCAATTATATTGTATAGAGCCCAGAGCACCTCTTTGGAAATATGAAATACAAACAAACAAACAAACAAATCTCTAGCATCTGTATGGTAAAGATAAAGGTTTCCCTCGCATATATGTGCTAGTCGTTTCCAACTGTAGGGGGCGGTGCTCATCTCCATTTCAAACCCAAAGAGCCAGCATTGTCAGAAGACGTCTTTGTGGCTATGTGGCTGGCATGACTAAACGCCGAAGGTGCCCAGGACACTGTAACTTTCCCACCAAAGGTGGTTCCTATTTTTCTACTTGCATTTTTACATGCTTTTGAACTGCTAGGTTGGCAGAAGCTGAGACAAATAATGGGAGCTCACGCTGTTATGTGGCACTAGGGATTCAAACTGTTGAACTGCTGACCTTTCTGATCGACAAGTTCAACGTCTTAGCCACTGAGCCACTGCATCCCTTTAGCATCAGTACTAGACAACAAATTCAGTATTTCATTTTTTCTTCTGTACCCCCAAATTCATGTAGAATATTGAGGTTTGAGAATTAGTTTTCCAATAGCACAAAAATTCAAGGACTCTTTGGGGAGGGGAGGAAAAGACAGTGTGAAAAAGTACCTCTAAACACCTAACTGAATGAATTATTTTGTTCTTGAAAAATGGCCAAAGCAGCTGTACATAAAAGAGCAATATATAAACTAGAAGTATAATGGTATTTACACTCCAAATGTGGCCTTCCTAAATTTATTGACTTCTGAAAGGAAAAGAAAAGAAAAAGGGAGAAAAAACATAGATGACAGCATGAAGCTGGCGAGAATCCGATAATAGAGTGTCTTCAAAGTGAATCCTTTTATTCCACACACAGCAGTGGGTGATAAATAGTTCCACTGCCAGCACTTATGACTGCTTTCATTTTTCCCTCCTTCCTCACAACATATCTCAGATCAGAGACTAATAGCCCCCTAGGATAAGTTATCTTGACACAACCTCTTCCCATCAGTGATGGCGGCTGTTATCAAGCATCTGTCAATAAAAGAGAAATGCTGAAAAAAGATGCACAAATTCCCCCAGTTGCCTAAAATCATCATGCCTGTTATTCTAAACTGAAAAGAAAACCACCACAAGGGGGGGAGAAATAGATGGAGGATGCAATCGTTTTTAAGATTCCTGCTCCAAAGGTTATTGTTTCATTGATTAAGTCTACAGAACATTTACTACTAGGCAAGGAATTGAAAAGTCAAACTAATGAACTTAAAGATTTGGTTAATAGTGCCACAGCTGGTAGAATTAGATTTCATTCCAGCTCCAGGGATATTAGTAGACATCTAGGTTGTTCTTTCATTGCTTCCTTGAGATCAGTAACTGCTCTTTATTCAAGAAAAGAGCTCCTTTACCAAAAGAGATAGTAGCTATCACACCAAGTGCCAGTGCAGAATGAATTGGCAGGCAAATAGGGCACCACTTTTGCTGTTTTGCAAGCAAAGAGATAAATTTGCTTGCATGATACAAAAAATATGTTAATGTGGGTTCGATATAATTAAGATGCAATTGCAATAAAACAAGAATGGGAATGTCACTGCCATTTGAAACTATCTAGTTTATTTTATGTACTTGTCTTCATTAGTATAGTGGAGTGCTGGATTGGGATGAGAGAGATTTACATATGAAAACCACTTGGTCGTGAAATCAATAGGTGGATGATTGATAGATAGATGATAAATGATAGATAGGTGACAGACATAGATAGATAGACAGATAGACGGATAGATGGATGATAGATAGATAGATAGATAGATAGATAGACAGACAGACAGACAGACAGACAGACAGACAGACAGACAGATGATAGATGCAGCATTTGTGTCTTTTCTTGAGCTTAAATGTCTTCTTCTAATCCTTGGAGGAAATATTGTTGCCACCTAGTTAGGATACACACATATGTGCACTCAATCTTTGCTATATCCACCTGAACAAGTAAGTGTATATGTCTTACAACCTGGCACATAAATATGCCATTTCCCAACCTAGGTAAAAAAACCACTGAATTTCCATTCTATATATTTATCAATTGCTTCTTACCATCTCTCTCCCTTTCTCAGGTAATTAACATATTAGTGTTGTATCCTTTGAAGATATTTAGTGGAGTTTCCCAAACGGGATAAATCATTATTTTTTATTCTTCAACAGTTATTTAAACTAAAACAGCTCTTAGGCCATTATAAATTACACTTCCCCAATAGTCAAGGTCCAATATGCCTCAATAACACAGATTGTGAATGATGTCTCCTTACAGCTTTTATTAATTTATTACATTTATATCCCACCTGTCCTCCAAGAGTTCAAGGTAGTCTCTGTCCTCATTTTTCTTCAACAAGAGCTTTATGATGCAATTGGCAAGAAAGCTGGTAACTAATTCAAAATAAACTAGTATGCGTTGGTCATTAGGATAGACTTGAACCTGGGCCTCCTCATCCAACAGATACTATATTCCTACAGCAATTATTTTTGCAATAATGGTTTCTTCCCAACCAAGCATTGCCTGTTGGCAATTAAAACAACCATCAATCACTCTTCTTAACATGAGATGTGATGGGATTGGGCCAGTGGTGGGATCCTCCCGATTTAACAATTGGTTTAGTTATTGCATGATTTGTGCACACATGTGGGCTTCTTGTACCCCCGTGCTTGTCGCATGCTGTGCATGCACAGTTTGAAGAAATCTTCACTTCCTGGTTTCTATGAAGGAGTAAAAGAGCTGATTTATGTGGCAATCTGATCTGCTGAATGAATCAGCTGAGAAGATAAAGGTAGGAAAATAGCACGGGATGGTGGTCGGGTCCATCTGATCATCAAGGTGAACTGGTTCGCTTCCAGCTGATCATTGGAGCTACTGGTTTGCCTGAACTGGTCTGAACCAGTGGAATCCTACCAGGGGTGACCTCCGGCTTCTTCTAGTGCCGGTTTGCTCAGGACGTGCTTTCGGCATGCATGCGCAGTAAAAAAACAAGATGGCGGCACCAAGGCTGATAGAACTGGTTCGGGGGCGTGGCTGGCCAAGTTACTACCTACTCAGTCGAACCAGTCCGAACCGGTAGGAACCCACTTCTGAATCCCATCCCTGGATTGGGATAATATAGACGGAATGGAGAATTCAGCCACTTTTTAGGTGTAATTCATTAGCATAAAATTGCTATACACCAAGACTTGTTAGCTGGGCTATTTCTAAACACCTAATGTTCTTCTGAAAAAGCACTAGAACATTAAACACATATCTAATGTTCTTCTGGAAAAGCATTAAACCTGTATCCTAGAATTACCCAATTGCCTGACAATGGATGGGTCCATGGTAAAGAAGGATAGAGCTGGTGTATTGAGAGAGCTCCTTCCCTTTCATTCACTCATTCATATTTCATTACTCCTTCCCTTTCATTTCATTCATTCATATTTCTCAGCCATGGGTACAGCATGAAACAAGAAAGAATGATCTGCTGTAAGAGACACAGCAGTGCTAACACTATCTCAAATTTGCTTTTCCAAAAGGCAACTGTACTTTCTTTTCCTTGAAGATGTTTCACTTCTCATCTAAGAGGCTTCTTCAGTTCTGACTGAATGGTGGACAATGGAAGGATTTATATTCCTTGCAGTCACCTGGTGGTTAGCACTCTTTCAGAGAGTCGAGGAGGTGTGTTTTACCCTCAGGTAATTCAGGTATACCTGAGAGCACAAATAAACCTTCAAGTAATCACAATGGCTCTCAGAGAGATTGCTAATGACCAGATGACTGCAAGGAATATGAACCTTTCCATTCTCCACCATTGAGTCAGAGCTGAAGAACCTTCTTGGATGAAAAGCAAATTTTTCTTCAAGAAAAAACAAAGGAAGTCCAGTCACCTCTTGAAAAAAGCACCTTTGGGACAGCCATGACTTGGATGACTGAGATTCTACATAAACAATAGTGCTAGCAGCAAGAGACAACGGCCAACAGCTCCCAGAAAACCCATAAAGTAAGGAAACTGACAAATCCCTTCCTCCAAAGTTATCAAAACAATAATAATAAAAAAATCTTTGCTTAGCAGAAGTAGAATGAAACCTGCAATGAACACATTTGGGACAGGAACCATCAACGAGCAATTGGTAGAACCCAGTGTTATTTTACTGTTTCAATCAACTAAGGCTAGTCTAGCACTTTTTCAGAAAATTAGTAAATATGAGTTAAATTATAGGTCTAACTCATGGCTTGGGAGGGTAGATGGAGAACTACTTTATCTTCTTTCAGGATTTTTATTTGAGCAAAGGCAGTAATGCACAGTACATAGGTTATTGAATCAAAGCTTGAATACAGCTATTCCTTTAATACAGTTCCCAGTTCCAGCACAACTAATTAGAAGTGCACATCATTGATCCACATGATTTTTCCAGCTAATGTAAGTAAAGAGGTTATCTAAATTAGTAATCAGATAGTTAGCAGAAGCTGTCTTGTAACTCTTTAATTCCAGAAAGATTTACCAGTGTGGAAAAGATAGCATGATAAGTCAGAGGTGAAAAGCAGAGAATGGAAGCTAGCATGGAGAAGCTCATGTGCACTGCATACATTCTTAAGAGCTCCTTTTAATCTTTTACATGTATCAAAGGAAGCTGCATAATGCCTCACAAGTATCTCCAAAGCATTGTTCATGCATTACATTGGCAGCTATTTCTGAAGGAATTTTCATTCTCTTCAATAGCCCACGCCAAAAGGGCAATCAAGGGCAGTAACTGGTGATGAGATAGGAACAATAACTGAAAATGGCCATCAGAATTTGGGTATATTCCAGATTCTGGCCATGACATTATCAAGATCATCGTGAAGATAATCAACAAAACATTGTCATTGATATAACACTAATTTTGATGGGGGATGGATAAGAATAAGTCAAATGGATAAGATTCATTTAGGCTATCTGCAGAAGAATTTATTTAAATAATTTATATGGCCACCCAAATCAAACATTGTGATTCCAAGTAGTATACAATAAACCTCCGTGCAAGATAATTACAATCAAAATTCAAAAGATTAATAAGCCACCCCAGAAACCTGCCCTAGATGGAATCTTCAATCTTCTCAACCTTTAATGCGTTTCTCAAAGCCAATGAAGTCAAGGCCAACCATATCTCAGTTAGGAAATAATTCCAAGAATAGATCTAGATGAAAGTGATACTGTGATGATATATGGTAATGTTTAAACAATGATAGTGGATCAAATTCATGTGATGATTAGGAGGATGCAAGGATGACTCCGAAGTTAGTTTCACAAGGGGGAACAGGGTTTTCCTGGAGCTTACAGTACAGGGGTGTCAAATTCGATTTCATTTAGGGCTGCATCCGAATTGTGTTTGACCTTGAGATGATAGGGTGGGCATGGCCAGTGATGAGATTCAGCTAGTTTGCAACGCTTTGGGAGAACCAGTTGTTAACTTTCTGAGCAGTTTGTTGGAAGAAATCATTAGGGCAGAGAACCGATTGTTAAATTATTTGAAACCCACTGCTGTCAACATTACTCATGTTGAGGGCACCTGTAGTGGCCTGAGTCCTCTGCCAGTGAAAGTGGGGCCCAAGCTCCATTTTTGGCTGTGACGGCCTCCTGCAACTGTCTAACAGTGAAAATGGAGCTCCAGAGGGCCACTAGCAGCCCTCCTAAGCTCCATTTTCACTGGCAGAGGCACCACAAGCCGATCCTTCACTGTTTCCAGACTGGCCCTATGGGTCAGATCTAAGATCACTGTGGGCCAGATCCGGCCCCTGGGCCTTGAGTTTGACATCCCTGTTATAGTAGATTTCAAAGAACTCTGACTAATCTAATCAACACGTAGGATGAATTATGTTCCAGGTGAATCCTCCAGGAATGAAATCATTAAACTTTGAAAATTGCTACCATGAGGTGAATATCAATTATTGGAAATCATGAGGAATCAATCGTTATTAGTTACGATAGCAGTAGTAATGCTTCTGAAGGCCATCTGCTAAAGCTTCCTTGTGCAGTTGCTTAGCCACTGGGAGATCAGATCCTGGCTGAACTGAATGAGCCAGGATCTGATCCAGCAAAGCCTCCCTTTGATTATATTCATACTGACTTTTTTATCTGAACGTGTTTTTATTTAGAGAAATTGTCCTATGTATGCAAAGGGAAATTGATCCGTCATACTCATTGATGGAAATAGTGTTAGCTTGCAACTGAATGCTTTGTGCTCTAGCATAGCTAACATTTTATGTGCTCACACAACAGATTTACTTCATCAATGTATGTACATAATAAATGCTTATGCTGTGAGGACAGTTAATGTGAAATACTTATTTTTTTCTCATATTTTTTTTCTTTAAGAGCTTATTCCCACATGTGGATCAATAACTAGACTGCAGCTTATATGCATTCATGCATATTGGCCCTTGTGCCTTATTGGGGCACATTTTCACCATGCCATACTTTGTCAAGGGAAATATAATGCATGCATATTCATTGACTACATAGACTTCCTCAGTTATTGTTTACATCCATTTCTGCTTCCTATTTGAAGGTGAGCATATTAGCGCCCTTGTATCATTGTTACCTCAATGTGGCCCACATGACTCATAGAATACAAGCTCCTGCTGTGTTCAGTCAGCTGTAGACCTAACTGTGATCTTTTCCTCACCCCAGACCCTTTCTCTGCAGAGGGTAACTCAAGCATATTCTCCACATGAATCATGATGGCCTCATTGCTTTAGCAGTTTACACTGTGACAGAGTACATATATCAAGTGCAATTTGTATGGCACGCTTTGATATTTCCCTAGTATAAAATCGAAAGCTCTATGAATCCTCTGTAATGGAAAAATAACTTTTGTAACAGCCTCACACTGTGGTCAGCTTTTGCAACATTTAGAAAGGAAGGAGGGAAAACACGTATGTTAGAAGCATCAAGGAATTTAGGGGGTTTTCTTCACAGATAGAGGGTTGCAGATTCAGAAGTACAGCAGATTTTTTAAAGAAATATTTTAAAGTATATGTCTGACCCATTGTGACCTTATGGACAATGTTCTTCCAGGCCTTCCTGTCCTCTATCATCCTCTGGAGTCAATTTAAACTCATGTATACTGCTTCAGTGACTCCATCCAGCCACCTCATTCTCTGTCATCCCCTTCTTCTTTTGCCCTCCATCTTTCCCAGCATCAGGCTCTTCTCCAGTGAGTCCTTCCTTCTCATTAGGTGGGCAAAGTATTTGAGTTTCCTTTTCAGGATCTGGCCTTCTAAAGAGCAGTCAGGGTTGATCTCCTCTAGGACTGACTGATTTGTTTGCCTTGCAGTCCAAGGGACTCGCAGGAGTCTTCTCCAGCACCAGAGTACAGAGGCCTCAATTCTTTGGCGCTGAGCCTTTCTTATGGTCCAATACCATGGTTCACAGCCATACATTGCAACTGGGAAAACCGTAGCATTGGCCATACACACTTTATAGGGCCACCCAATTTGAAAAATGACAGCTTACAAAAACAACAGTATAAATCTAAACGTTGGGGAGTTCTTAAGGCAGTATCTTGATTCTAGACCTTAAACCATTTATTTTTAAATTAAAATGCCTGCGTAGTTCAAATTTGGAGTAAACCCCAGAGATTTTGTGCACAGCTCTCCTTCATAAATACAATTTTATGCTCTTTCCCAATGCAGTTTTTAATGCATAACTTGTGTCATAGAAAAAGAGAATTTCAGAGATAAACCAAGCTTTGATTCTGAGGTAACCCCCTCCGCAACTAGAATAGAGCATTGATGGGAAAATTAGGCCATTTCCTGCTGCCTGATGTTATAATCTAGTTTCTCCTCTTCCCACCAGCCTTCTTGGGAACCAGGATAATATTGATAGGGAAATTCTCAACCTATTCTGGGCATGTGTAAAAACAAAAAAGAAAACTAAATAAAGACTGGGGAAGTTCATAGTTTGAGCCAAATGGAGGGTGTATTACTTTACTTTACTTTATTTAGATTTATAAACCGCTCCCTCTCCCCGAAGGGACTCGGGTATGTGCAGAAAGTCACTGATTAACTCTATGATTTAAACCTGGGGTCTCCAGACTTGGCAACTTTAAGACTTGGAGACTTCAACTCCCAGAATTCCCCAGCCAAAATGGCTGGCTGAGGGGTTCTGGGAGTTGAAGTCCACAAGTCTTCAAGTTGTCAAGTTTGCAAAACCCCTGATTTAAACAAAAATCATCTTTATGAAAAGTAGCTAAAGAAAAGTTTCCTCAGGCACAACACACACTTAAAAAGACGTTAAAAATAAAAAAATAAAAAAATAAATACAGTTCTAATTACAACTAAGGAGCATAGGCTCTACTTTGTCTGAGGCCCCTCCCACTCCAGGAGTCTAGGGAAACTCCTTCATAAAAGCCGCCAAAACATTTCCTGCCCAAATCTGACAAAACCTTCCCCTTTCCCTTGATTGGTGGCCAGGTGTCAGATGACTCTCTCTGGGCATGGAAAAGAGGCTTGTGATTTAAAGAGCCAGCTGCCCCCACAAAAGCAATGCATATTTGATGTTTTCCTTATTTCCCCAAGAATGGAAAGAGGGGAAGTAGAAAGTATTATATAACCCTACCATTTTGACCTCAATTATTGAATTTTTTAAAAAATAGGTGAGAAATTAATTCTATAGGTTATAGGTAGCATAGTTTAACCCCAAGAACAATTATATCTTCAGATTATCTATATAGAAATTACTAAATCAAACTATGCTTCCAGCCCTCCCTTTGTAACGCTTCATCAAGAGAGGAAATATAGAATTTGTCACAGAGATACCCAACTTCTATTTTGTTAGAGGCAACTCTGGATTTGCCAACTTTTTGTTAATAATGTGAATTATTTTAATCTTCAATTAAAACAAATTCAATTAGTATGTACAAAATCCTATCTTACACAATGTAAAAATAGGCTACTCATTCTACTTCTAATCAGTAACCCTTGGATTGAAGCAATCTGATACCCTTGCTCTAAAAAAAGGGGGTGGGATATTACTTTCTCTTTTTCAAATCAAACTTGGAGCAAAATTTTAAAACAAAGTTTGGATTCAGGATCTGGATTTTGTTATAACAGATCCTGTTTCACAAAATCCAAAGAATCGCAAAATCATTTCCACGTTTACAGTTTGATATCATAAATTTTCCAGTAAGATATTTTGCTTTACCACACTATACAAATCAGATTCCCTTCATATTTTCTTCTATGAGTTATTATAATGTTATTATGTCAATAAAAATACTACTAGGTCATTTTTAAAGAACAAAATCTTATTTACCTTTAATATACAGTTGAAAAGAGATGTTTTTTTAAAAAAAAATCATTCTCACTTACTGATAGTCCTTCACTTACTATCACAATTGGGCCCAACATTTCTGTTGTTGAGCAAGGCAATTGTTAAGTGAGCTATGCCTCATTTTATGATCCTTTTTGCCATAGCTGTCAAGCAGATCACTTCATTTGTTAAATGACTCATGTGATCATTAAGTGAATCTGGCTTTCTCCATTGACTTTTCTTGTTGGAAACTGGCTGGGAAGATTACAAATGGTGATCAGATGATGCCAACAGAGAGCAGCTATCATAAATAGCAATAGCAATTAGACATATATATGCTGCTTCATAGTGTTTTGCAGCCCTCGCTAAGCAGTTTACAGAGTCAACATACTGCCCCAAACAATCTAGATTCCACCTCGGAAGGATGGAAGGACGAATCAACCTGGTCAGATTAGAACTGCTAAATTGCAGGCAGCCGGCAGTCAGCAGATGTAGCCTGCAGTACTGCACTCTAACCACTGCGCCACTGCAGCTCAATTTATGCTACTTGGCAAGTGCCTGAATTTTGATTACATGATTCTGCAATGGTCATAAGTGTGAAAATAACGATCAGAAGTAACTTTTCCCCCATACTGTTGCAACTTTGAACAGTGACTAAATGAATGATTGTAAGTTTAAGTCCACCTGTATTCTATGGGTGACAAATAGGCAGTAAAAATGTTTTCATCTCCCTGTTTTATTTAAAGTAATTAGAATTTTTATTTATTCATTTTGAGGTTGAAGTGTTACTACTACCATTCAGAATATCAGTGAGCTGTTGGACACCAAACTTCATGCTTCACTTGTGGAACAAGTTCCACACTCGCCATTTTGCCTCCAACTACAGATGCATTTATTGAATTTTTATTCATATGTAATTTTTCAACTAAACCTCATTAAAATACTGCATAACAGATCAAAAGAAATAGGACTCATCAATGGAAAATAATAAAGGCATGAGAGCTATTGCTGGCATTTGCACAATGTATGGAAGAGAAGACAAGATGTTCTAGTTCAACAACATTTATCACAATTAAGAACGTTTCTCCAGCAATTCATCTGTCAGCATCAAACAGTGTGGCAGTTACCACCATTGTTACTCTTTTCACTCATTCACAATGTGGGTAAATCTCTCCTAAAGAATGGCTTGAGAACGTATTCAAATAAGTTCGCACACTGATTGACTATCCAAACCAAATCTACTCCATAAACATAGTTTTTCTGATTTGAGAAAGATAAGATTTTTTAAAGAACAGAATAGAATAGAATAACAGACTTGGAAGGGACCTTGAAGGTCTACTAGTCCAACCCCCTGCATAAGCAGGAAACCCTATACCACTTCAGAGAAAGGGTTATCCAATCTCTTCTTAACAACTTCCAGTGTTGGAACATTCACAACATTTGGAGACAGGTTGTTCCACTGATTAATTGTTCTAACTATCAGGAAATTTCCCCTCAGTTCTAAGTTGCGTCTCTCCTTGATTAATGTTTTGTTCAGTGGCAACATGCTGGCATCACTGGAGTCATATTCTAGTATGGTGATCATGTAGAGGTGGCAGATTGAGTTTTCTAAATTCAGACTTCTTAATTCATGTCCATTGCATACATTACCTGCAAACCACATGGTAACAGCTTCCATCTGTTCTACAGGAAGGAACCTAGTGCACAAATAAACAGTTTTGCATAAACAGTTTTTGCAATACATCCATCCTCAGCTCTTGGAAAAACAAAATGCCTTTTCTATATCCATCTTGCCTCTAATACATTCATTACTGAAAACATATTTCATTAATAACAAAGCAAGCTGATGATCCAAAACAGCTCCAAATCAAAGGGAATCGGAAAATAACCAGATTTCATGGGATAAAAGCCAACGGAAATTAAGTTAAATAAAGAGTAGTTGCAACAAAAGGACAATCATTTTCATAAATTCTATTAAAAAACCAACAAAAGTTTTTTTTAAAAAAATGGGGGGGGGACTTTCCTGAAATTCAGGAACTATTTTTACACCACATTTTCCCCCCACAAATTGTAATACAGTACTGTAAAGCAGGGATCACCAACCTTTTGGACCTCGGGGATCACTAAATTCATAATTTTAAATCCTGTGGATCACTAATATGATATTTTTTTAAAAAAATATAAATAGTATTTCCTGCAATAGAAATAATGCAAATAATTTTTCTCTGGACCACCAAAATTTTCTCGGGGACCATCAATGGTCCATGGACCACTGGTTAGTGACCACTGCTGTAAAGCATACATTTTCCTAAGAGCTATCCACTTACGATCCTATTGCCTTAGCTCAGGGTGTCCAAACTTGGGAACTTTAAGACTTGTGGACTTCAACTCCCAGAATTCCCCAGCCAGCCATGCTGGCTGGGGAATTCTGGGAGTTGAAGTCCACAAGTCTTAAAGTTCTCAAGTTTGGACACCCCTGCCTTAGCTCTATTATTCTTCAATCCACATCTTTTCTTAGGCAAAAAATACTCTTCTAAAAACCTGTTGCATTCACACATCTGATACGTTCTCTGCAGCATGCAATTAATTACAGTTGCAGATACTGCCCTTGTCCTCCAGCTAAAATTAATGTCTGTTTATACGAATGCAGATTGTAAAACAGTTCAGTTTAAAAGCCACAAAATAGATCTCGACTTGAGCTGATGCTCAAAATAGTATCCACTTTAGAAATCACAGCCACAGCTGAACTCTAAGCAGTTAGGGACTATGGGGAATTGGAGGTGGTCTCGTGAGACCACAAACTTAGGTGAGCAACTCAAAAGGGATGAGATGTAAAAAAAAAAAAAAAGATCAATCATCTTATCATGTATTTTATTCACAAATTGTTTCCAGGACTGGGAGGGAGAAAATAGGGATCCAATGCAGACTGCAAGGGGTTTGGTTTATTGCCAGATTCATTATTGAACATAATTTCTCCCCATAATTATTCCTTGCAAAACATTACCTTTTCATCCCAATTACTGGCTTTTCACATTCCACGATGGATATAGAAATACCCTCTATGGGTGTACCAAAGGTTGTGCATGAGATAAATCATTGCCAACTTGTAATTTCAAAAAAAAGAAAAAATGCAGGCCATCTGGATAGACCTGGGGATGAGCTAACTCTGCCAAGGTAGTTTTGTCAGGCAGAGCTCTTTAGAAATTGAGCCTGAGGCAGGATAAATATTCTGAATGGATTTAGGAAGAAGCTAAGTTACTACCAATTTACTCTTTAAAGGATTTGTGCTAGAGACACTGGATACAATGCTGACATATCATTCATGTTTGCTTCTCAAAGTAACTCATTCAACGTGGCAGATAATGCCAGAGTCATTCTCAAAAGAGCTGGATAATTTGTTTTGTCCAGTCCTCTACATTCTCTGCTGGATATTTCATTGCCTCCTTTCCTTTTAGTGGTAGAGCAACCAAAGGCCCAGCTTTTGAAATTAAATGCCAGTGTTCAAATCCCTATTCAGTCAGGAGGTCCACAGTCACCACCTCAACCAACCTTGCTACCTCACATGTTTGCAGAAGGAAGACAGGAGGGGAGAGGGTAAAAATGAACATCTAATTATTGCAGGGACAATATAGAATAAAGGAGTTGTAGGATATAAATGAATAAATGAACTAGTCTGATGATCTAATTTGGTCACACTACCATTTTAATATAATTAAACCAGCTAAGAAAGAGCATCTGGCTGACTTTGGTTGATCTTGAAAAGTTAAGCAGAGACACAGCTGTTTAATATCTGGATGAGAGACCAGCAGAAAATATCAAGATTATTAACTAGACTGGCAATTTTTTTTTTAAAAAAAAATCCCAGAATAAGCAAGCAAAGTCAAAATAAGCAAGAAAATAGTAAGGAATGATCAGATTTTTTTCGTCATGCACAGAATTTCACCCATAAACTGTAGCCATGAGAACATGTAGTCTATTAACTCTTCCATAAGGTAAAGGTTCCCCTCACGCATATGTGCTAATCATTCCCAATTCTAGGGGTTGGTGCTCATCTCCGTTTCAAAGCCAAAGAGCCAGCACTGTCTGAAGACATCTCCATGGTCATGTTTAGCATGACTAAACGCCAAAGGTGCTTGGAACACTGTTACCTTCCCACCAAAGATGGTCCCTATTTTTCTACTTGCATTTTTTACGTGCTTTAGAACTGCTAGGTTGGCAGAAGCTGGGAGCTCACTCCGTTATGCAGCTCTAGGGATTTGAACCGCTGAACTGCCGACCTTTCTGATCAACAAGCTCAGCATCTTAGCCACTGAGCCAAAGTGTTCCTAGCGCATCCATACCGTTGTTAAAAAAATATGATTGAAATCACCAAAACCTAAGCTGAAATTATACAAGATTTTATTTAACTCCAAAGAACCAAGGGCTTTGTTTGTAATATCAGAACCCATGTTGTGATACTTTCCACCACAAGACCCAAATGTGATGTAGTTAATCGAGTTTTGGGGAGGTATTAGAGAAACCCAATTTCTAGTCCATGTTCATTGCATAACTTTGGGCAATCACTGTGTCACAACTCAACCTATCATACGTAGAGGCTTGTTCTAAAAAAAAAATAAGAAGATGAAATGCTGTGTATGCCACTCTGAGTTCCTGTTTGAAAGGCAGGTTATAAATCCAACAAGCAACCACATCAATCACCCAAGTCACCTCAAGCAATAGCTTTAGTATTTGTCAGGTAAGGAAATGCGAAAACAAAAGAAAAAATATGAGCAGTACTGCATCAAAGGATCCAGGTTGTTGTCTTGCTTTCTGGTGCTTTGTTGTTGTTGTTTTTCTCAGTAAGCAATAGCATCCTTTTGTTTGACTTGTAGAAGCTGAAATCCAGATATCTTCACTGGACTTCAGTTATCACCAATCCATGGCTAACAATATAACACAGCTAGAAGGGATCTTAGAAGAGCTAGTCTAACCGCCTGCTCCAAGCAGGACATTCTGTACCATTTCAGACAAATGGTTGTCCAATCTCTTCTTTAAAAACTCCAGTGTTGGAGCAGCCTAAACTTCTTGAGGCAAATCATTCTGCTGATTAATTATTCTAACCTTCAGGAAATCTCTCGTTATTTCTAAGTTGCTTCTCTCCTTGATTAGTTTCCATCCATTGCTTCGTCAGATGCTTTGGAAAATAAGTTAACCCTCCCCTCCTCTTTGTGACAGCCCATTAGATAGTTATTCTCTCATGAGCTTATTCTCTCATGACTTGCCCATCTATCAAACAAATATGTTTTCCATCTCTCAACTATGGGTTTTTGGTGCCTTCTTCCCCATGGCTTCTCAGTTGTCAGCTGGCAATTCTCCCACTTCTGATTCACCCACTTGCCTCCCTACGTCATCCTGTTCCACCTGCTTACCCCAAACTTCCAAACTTTCCACTTGTTTTATCTTTCAGCAGTAGCAACAGCTTCCCTCTGTTGTTACTCTAGCTTAGTGTGACAGATAGTCTAAAAGAGGAATGTGTGAGGTATGCAATCAAATTTTGACTTTTGGGAGTGTACAACTAATGAGAGTTTCTGTCATACGATAGAGATCATTGGCTGTGCATGAAAAACAGAGCATTTGATTGGTTTGACTGCTTGCTGCTTTTATTTCCAGGAGTACTTTTTCTTTATAGCTAACACTTTGTTACTTAATTTTTAGTTGGCTACTGCAAGAATATGGGTTTGACACTGTAGGACATCTGGCGGCCCATGGGCCAGATGTATCACGCATAACTCATGCTTGTCCCAGCTCCCTGAAAGGAAACAAATGTCACAATACATCACATGATGACTGTGTGAGTTTGACACCTGTGGTGTAGAAGGATAGAGAAGATATGCCTCCCTCCCAAATCTGGCCCTAAATAAGAATGAAGAATGCATTATTTAATTTTGTTGTACAAGGTGAAATGACAATAAAGTAAACTAAACTAAATTAAACTAAATAAACATTATGGTGGTTAACATTTTAATATGAACTTTACTTGCACTTCCTGAATGAATATATGTTATAGTAATAATCAATTGACCATCATCGTAGCCTGGAGGTAAAGATACTTGTCTCACACTTGGAAGGTTGAGAGTTCAATCCTAGGCAGCAGCAGATGTTTCTCTGTCAGGGCACAAAGAGAAAATAAATGCCGTGAACTATGGGTAGGCATCAGGAAGGGCATCCAGCCAGTAAATGCTCAGATCAATTTAGTCACCCTGACCCCACCCCAATAAAAAGGGATTACAGGATCATAAAAAGAAAAAAAGTAATAATCAATGTTAATATTAATAAATAAAAAAGCAATTTCTTCACATTTTCTGATTCAATCCTTTTGGCCAGAGATATATCTACCCAAGGCATATTTTAAGAATTAATGCTTACACAACATTAGGGAAAGCTTAAGAAAGGTACATATCAGGGGAGGAGGTTGCAAAAATTAATCTGTTTGGGAAAATTGCTACATCTGCTCCCACTCATTTCCATTTGCTTGCGGATCAATACCAGGACATTGCACACGCATCTGTATATGTAGTTTTGTTACTAAGTAAAAAAGAAAAACACAGTCAGGTGAACCAATAAGAAACTGAATGGGACTGAATGGACATTTGGCTGGTCACCTGTAACAGTTAGGGAATGACAGGTTCATCCATCTCCATTCAATGGTGTCAAAAGTCATCCCAAATGGGAAGCCCTGTACATATTCCAACATTCACAACAAGACACATAAAACAAGTAAAGCAGGTTTTGCTTTCCAGTCTTCTCAATCACTCTCTGACAAGTCAATCACCAAGAGGAAAGCAGCACTTGGCCAGCAGGAAAGGTTCAAAGTGCCTGCATTTTGGCAAAGTGGGAATCCTGGGGGTACCTGTTGCTCACGAATGACCTCCCCCCCCTCACACCTCCCTTCTAATGGAACACGCAGCTGCCAGAACAGTGTTATAATTTAAAGGATGTTGGGTGGTGGTGGTGGTGGAGGATAATGATTGCTTAATTCTAAATTACCGCTGTCCAATTTTTATCTGGTTTTTGCATATTGGATGTGATTATAACTGATTATAAATGATCGGCTTTCACCCCAATCTACTTAGTGCCTTTAACCTCTAAGACACCTACACAGCTTGTAAATTTAAAGATCTGCTTTTTCCACGGGTTTGTGGTTTTTGAAATCTTTTTTTTTTCTGTGCAACTATTTTAGTAGGGAAAGATATGAATGGACAAACTCTGAATTGTACTGCATTTCCAATTGCTTCTTCAAAGCAACCACAACTTCTGAAGGCTGGTTAATTGTTGTCACTGTTGGGAAATTTGACCTTACTTCTAGATTATTTCTCTCTTTGGTTAGTTTTTGGCAATTGTTTCTTGACCTTGCCTTCTGGTGCTTTGGAGAATAATTTGACTCCCTCTTCTTTGTGGCAGCCCCTAAATATTGTAATACTGCTATCATGTCATCCTTAGTTTTCTTTTCACTAGTCTAGACGAACCCAACTCCTGCAAATATTCTTCATAAGTTTTAGCCTCCAGTCCCCAATCACCTTTATTTCTCTTTTGTGCACTTTTTCCAGCATCTGTACATCTTTTTTGTAACGTGGTGACCAAAACTGGATGCAGTATTCTAAGTGTGGCCTTATTAAGGCTTTATAAAGTGGTACTAATACTCCACATGATCTTGATTCTATCCCACTGATAATGCAATCTAGGATTGGTCTTTTTGGCTATTTTTCTTTTTTTGCTGCTGCTGCTGCTGCTGCTACTGTACAAGGCAAGCTCATATTTAAATGATTGTCTACTAGGGCTTCAAGATCTCTCTCACAGTTTTGGATGTGGAAATTCATATTTCCATATTCAAAACTGTGACAGAGACCTTGGAATTCATATTTCCATATCATGTATATATCATAAATATCATTTGAGATATTAAAATTTGGGTGTGAATATGAAAATTCAATGCATTCACAGGAAAAAAGCTTGTGTTACTTGAGTTAATTGTAATGCATTTACTTCCTTGTTTGGATTTTTGGAACTTAGGCTAAGATGAAAATGTGATAGGAACCAGCGGTGAAGTGGTTAGCATATTCAATATGCCATATTGAACCTAGTCTAATGACCACACAATTTGCTGGCTGGACTTAGGTCAATTGTTTCCTCTCAACCCAAGATATTTCATAAAGTAATAACGGGGAGAAAATGAGAGGAAAACTCACATGTTCCTCACAAAAAATGTAATAAATAAATGAACGAAGAAACGAATAAATAATACAATGCTATTAATAAATAAGTTTATGTTGAAAGCACAAGATACTTTTGACGTCCAATGCAATAACTAGAGTTTTAAAGACAAGTCCTCAATTTTTCTCTTACCAATTTCTCTGAAATCACATCCTCCAAGACGGAGTGGCTGTGGGTACCGCCTCCCCGGTTCAGCCAATTAATTCCATCTTTGGCCATCGGGGGCATTCAACTCGCCCCCGTGGAGCGGGCGCGCAATTTGGGCGTCCTCCTGGATGCCCGGCTGTCCATGGATGACCATGTGACAGCCGTGGCTAGGGGGGCGTTCCACCAGATCCGCCTGGTGCGCCAATTGCGCCCCCTACTGGACCGGGATGCCTTACGCACAGTCACTCATGCACTGGTGACGTCCCGCTTGGACTACTCTAATGCTCTCTACATGTGGCTTCCCTTGAAATGCACCCGGAGGCTACAGTTGGTCCAGAACGCAGCCGCGCGGGTAATTATGGGGAGTACTAGGTACTCCCATGTGACACCGTTCCTGCGCGAGCTGCACTGGCTTCCTGTGGTCTATCGGGTGCGTTTCAAGGTTTTGATTACAATAATAATAATAATAATAATAATAATAATAATAATAATAATAATAATAATATTTAATGCTTCTAGACCGCCCCCTCTCCCAAAAGGGACTCGGGGCGGTGTACAGTTCATACAAAATATAACAAGATACAATAAAATTAAATATGTACAGTTGACAGTTACTTGGAGGAGGTTAAAATGCAGTTAAAAGAACTGTACAAAGCAAATATAATATAAATTTAAACCCCTAAAAACAGATATAGTAAATTAAAAAATCCCTAAAATAACCAGATATAATACATTTGCCAGGAGGGACAGTTGAATTATGCCAGGCCTGCTAATCGGAACAGGTGGGTCTTCAGTTTTTGCCGGAAGGAGCGGAGGTCAGAAGTGGTTCTAATGTCGGGGGGGAGGTCATTCCAGAGGGTTGGGCCCATCACAGAGAAGGCCCTACTCCTCGGTGTCGCCCGCTGGCATTGCCTAGTGGACGGCACCAGGAGAAGTCCCTCCCTGTGTGAGCGAATTGGCTGCAGGGATGTATGTGGGAGGATGCGATCCTGCAAGTAACTAGGTCCCGTGTCATGGAGCGCTTTAAAGATGGTAGTCAGCACCTTGAAACGCACCCGGAAAACCACAGGTAGCCAGTGCAGCTCGCGCAGGAGCGGTGTTACGTGGGAGTACCTCGTACTCCCCATCACAGCCCGCGCGGCTGCGTTCTGAACTAACTGCAGTCTCCAGGCGCGTCCCAAGGGCAGCCCCATGTAGAGAGCGTTGCAGTAATCCAGGCGGGACGTCACCAGCGCATGAGTGACCATGCGTAGGGCATCCCGGTCCAGTAGGGGGCGCAATTGGTGCACCAGGTGAACCTGGTGGAACGCCCCCCTTGCCACGGCTGCCACATGGTCATCCATTGACAGCCGGGCATCAAGGAGGACGCCCAAATTGCGCGCCCGTTCCACAGGGGGCAATTGTTTGCCCCCTATGGCCAGCGATGGAGTCAGCTGGCTGAACCGAGGTGCCGGTAGCCACAGCCACTCAGTCTTGGAGGGGTTGAGTTTAAGTCTGTTGTCCCCCATCCAGACCCCGACGGCCTCCAAACACCGGGACATCACTTCGACAGCCTCGTTGGGGTGGTTTGGAGTTGAAATATACAGCTGAGTATCATCAGCGTAGAAGTGATACTCAACCCCAAAACCACGGATGATCTCACCCAGCGGCTTCACATATGTGTTGAACAGGAGAGGCGAGAGGACCGACGATCTTTAAATGATCTTTAAAGCGCTCCATGGCTCAGGACCTAGTTACTTGCGGGATCGTATTCTGCCCCATACATCCCTGCGACCAATCCGCTCGCACAGAGAGGGTCTCCTCCAGGTGCCGTCCACCAGACAGTGCCAAGGGGCGGCGCCTAGGAGTAGAGCCTTCTCTGTGGCGGACCCAGCCCTGTGAAATGACCTCCCTCCGGATATTAGGAATACCTCTGACCTCCGCTCCTTCCGTGTAAAGCTCAAGACCCACCTATTCCAAGCAGCTGGCCTGGCTCAACTATGATCTAACTATATCGCTCCTGATGGGTTTTTTATTTGTGTAATTTAATTTAATTGTATTTATTTATTTAGGGGTTTTTAAAGATTGTGATTTTAATTGTTTTTATTCATCAGCCCACCTCCTCCTTGTACACATCTTAGTATACGTCTTTGTTATATGTATGTCTTGTCTAGATATGTATTTTATATGTTTTATTGTACGCCGCCCCGAGTCCTTCAGGAGAGGGTGCGGCTAAGAAATAAATATTTATTATTATTTATTATTATCAGGATAAATTAAAGACTTCCTTAACCATTTCAAATGCAGATTATTTTTTCAGTGACCCAATACAAATAAGTCCTTTGGGTTCTTCTCCAGCAGAGTGCAACGTCCCAGCTAGTCTCCAAGGTCTTCAATTGGCATCCTTCAGTCTCAAAATACTATGGTATCATGCTCAGGAAAGAGGTCCTAAAGCAGCATCGGGTGTGTGTCAGGCCTGCAGCTGGTTCCTTTTGGCCACATTTCTATTCTACTATGCTGTTTCATTAGTGGGGAATTGGGAGGGGGAATAGTAAGGAGTAGAATGTGATGTTGTCAAAATAAAAAAAATCCCTTTCTAGAATCCAAGGTCATCCTTTGTCTCTGCACCTCTGCACCTGACCAAATTGGATGGGTGGAACTGCTAGCATTGGACCATGTGATGGACTTGTGGGTGTGGGGGCAAGATCTTGAACTTTCAACTAGGTGGGGAAAACAAGGAAGCTTTCAGATTAGGGTTTTCCCAGATGTGCCAACCTGATTCTCTTAATAAATTGGAACTTTGAGCAATCCTTTGCCTTGGATTCTGATTTAATTTTGGGTGTTATTTGGAACCCTGACAGTGTGGACAAAAAGGCCAATGTGAGAGAGGCAATCCCTTCCACACTGAGGGTAGATACATTCTGCCCCCTACCCAGTCCCCAGATTTTGCTGGTTCCAGGACTGCCTCTTTGCCTCAGCCTGCCGAACAAGTGCCTGTTCGAATTGGAGAAGGCCGTGCTGCGCCTTTAGCCTCCAAGCTGAACGATCAGAGGTCAAGGATTCCCAGCTGTTAATGTCAATTCCCAAGGCTTTAGATCCCTCTTATAGATATCCTTATATTGTAGCTGTGGTCTCCCTCTGGGCTGCTTTCCCTGCACTAATTCTCCAAGGTCTACCATTTAACCAAAAACCTGGAGATCAATGGCTAAGCCTTGATGGCAATGTGGCTGCCTCTGAAGCAGTGGTGGGATTCAGCCAGTTCGCACCACTTTGGGAGAACCAGTTGTTAGCTTTCTGAGCAGTTTAATGAACTGGTTGTTGGAAGAAATCATTGGGGCAGAGAACCGGTTGTTAAATTATTTGAATCCCACCACAGTGATGAGTTCCTAATAGATTTACTATCATTTCACTGAGCACGCACTTCACATGCACAATAAAACAAAAATTGGTCAGAAAAAAGAAAAAGAAAATAGCTAAGGAGTGGCAATTCAAGGTGCCTCTCTGGATTAGCTGGGCTTCGGAAGCTAGAATAAAGGTAAGTATAACTCAGGGGCAGGCAGGTGAGTCCACTTTTTTAAAAAACAGAGAACCAGTTTGCTCTCAGTTTCAAGCCAGCACTACTGGTTCGGGAGAACCAGTCTGAACTGGTAGGAACCCACCTTTGCTCTGAAGGCTTTCTGCTGAAAGACCAATGGTCCTTCTTATACATTTGGTTGACTGCTAGAGTAGATGAACTTTGTGTCTGATCCAGCTAAAATTATTATGTTCTTATGACTCTTAAATCTATAATACAAATAGGTCATGGCCCTCAAAATCACTCAGTTGATTATTAGTCTACAGCATTGTTTCTCGTTTTGGCTACTTGAAGATGGATAAATTTCAACACCCAGCATTCCCCATGCTGGGTGAGGAATCCAGAAAGTTAAGAGCTTGATCATTCTGCTCTACTGATTCAATGTTTTTGGAGAAATACAATTTCACTACACTGCCGCAGCACAAACCTCTGAACTTGTGGTGCTATACCTATTAGCATAACTATTTCTCTGAATCTCTTAGTTTATTGTTTGTAGCAGCATAGCAGAGAGATGACACATAGAGTTTCATGTCTCATGTTGAATTGAAAGAGGCATAATTTTCCTTATTGAAAGAAGAATATTTGCAAAGTATTAACCTTATGTGGACATTCCTTCCCACCTACATACTGAAGACATGGAGAACAAGGAGAATTACATTTATTGAATGTTGTTCCAATTTTCATATACTTGCTGTATGGGTGAAAATCAAACACAAAGAATATATTTCCCTTCAGTTATACAGACATAGGTGCACCTTTTGTCACACAGATGTTGGAAACAAGGACTCTAGAAATATAAATGTTGAAGAGGAATCAGTGAGCACAATCCTCCCTCTCTTCTGCAGAAAAAAAATGCCACTTTTTGTATTAATGGAAATATACTTAGAAATATACGTGTTTGGATGAGGTAGTCATAATTTCATGTAGCCATACTACAGAAACAATCTGGAATATCTCCAATTCCAGCATTTATGATAACAACTCTTCTCCATAATATCTCAGAAGTCTCTTTTCCACCCATATTTTTGGAAAATAGTGAGATCATCCCAACAATAGGATAGCCAATACTCCTTCAGACTCTGTTAATACATGGGAAAAGAGTATCTATCCAAAGATGCAGGTTATCAGGGGAGATGTGGAAAACAGAAAGATATATACCATATTTTTCGAAGTATAAGACGCACTGGAGTATAAGATGTACCAGGATTTTGAAGGGGCAAATTAAAAAAAAGTTTTTGCATTCTGCAGACCTCCCAAAAACAGCCCGTTTTTCATGAAAACGAGCCCCCTTCCCCCCCCAAAAAAGGTCACAAATAGCCTTTAGGAGACTTATAGAGTGCCCCTGGAGGTGGGCTAAAATTGAGTTAAAAAGAGCCTGTTTCTGCCCTCCCTAGCCCCCAAGAACACTCTGGAAGCCTCCTAAAAGCTATGCACAGCCATTTTGGTGAAGGAGGCAGGGTTTCGGGTGGCAAAAAATGCTGTATTCAATGTATAAGACGCAGCCAGATTTTCAGCCTCTTTTCTGAGGGAAAAAGGTGCATCGTATACTCTGAAAAATATGGTAATAGCAGTGCCAGCCACAAAGTGTAGACTGGGCAGCTAGATATAGAGGAGTGAAATTAATTCCCTTCCTTATTTAGAATACAACATTTTATTGTCAAAAGCTGCTCGAATGGCCTTCTCAAAGGCCATACTGTTCATTCTCTGGAACAATATTTTATTTTTCAAAACTTTTGAATCCTCAGGTCAAGGATATTACATGCCCAAAATAGTCCTTTTTTCTAAAGCTTATTTCAAAGTTGAAATCAAGCCCACAACAATATAATATTTTCAAAATCTTATTGTTCCATTATGTCCAAACAGAAATCTAAATAAAAACATCTTTAAAATGATATTTGGCTCCTCATTTTCTGCAGGACCCAGAGGATTTATAAAAACTATCCAGAAAAGGAAACTCACATCCTATTGCATATTTGGATGCTCTTTTAATGTCTCATATTCATGATGTAAGGATCCATATATGAAGTTCAATCATAGAACAAATTGTGAGAAAGCTTTCTCCTTGATCCTGAGAACAGTTCCAAGGAGCTGATCCATTTACCAACTCCTCTTTTCACTGTGGTCATCAACTCCATGAAATATAGTCATCTTCAGATCACTATTGCTCAGGGGTCAGCAACCCATGGCTCAGGAGCCACATGTGGTTCTTTCATCCTTCTTCTTTGGCTCCTTGTCACTGGTTGGCTCCACAATTGATAGGGCTTTCTGTTGTATTCCTCGACTTATGACCGGGGATTCCCTGCCTGTCTGCCAGCAACAGCCAAGACGCGTCTGATTGGCTAAGACGCGGCTTGGCTGAAGAGCAGGCTGTTCCTTGCTCCCCATTGGTTTCCCTGCTTGACAGCTCCGTATAAATAGCTGTCAAGCAGGGGAGCGTTGCTTCTCTCCTGTATTGATTGTTACGAGCCTGTTACAATTAAAGCCTTTTAATTCACCTCACGGTGTCAGTCTACTTCCTCGCCTATTTAACACTTTCAGTTAGGACAGATAGAGAAAAAAGGATGCCATGCTAGGAGGAGACTCTATGGTGGAGGAACCAGATTTCCAGTCAGCAGACGAAAAAAGGACGGTGCACTAGGAGGAGACTCTTTGGTGGGAGAACCGGACTTCCGGTCAACTCCAGAATTGAATGGGGGGGGGGTCTTATGGGTAGGACCTTTGTGAGAGGCAAGAGGCAACTGGATTTCATTTGTTTTTCAAAAAAGTGAAATGTCTTCAAGGGAAAAAAAAAAACCTCCAGCTGCCTCTTGAAAAAAGCATATTTGGGATATCTGAATGATTGTTTCTTCAATCACTGTGGGCTGTTAATTGGCCTGGTAGGCAGTTAGCACTCACTATTTTTGGTATAAGTTTAGAGAAGATTGTTCAAAGACTATTTTAGTCAGTTAAAAATGTCTTTTTTTTAATTGATTCTATCCATTTAGAGTCTGAAAGATATTGCAGGGGAATGAAGAAACTAAAATTAAATATTAAGTGCTCTGTCCAATGCATTCAATAATTTCTGATTATGACATTTATATGTGGTGCTTGGTTTTTTTCTCTTTCATTTTGACCTTTTGTAAGGTTAGACCTAACAGTGCTCAGTGCATCTTCAATGCTTAGTCTTGCTGGCCACATGACCACAGAAACATCTTCACATAGCACTGGCTCTTCGGCTTTAAAACGGAGATGAGCACCACCCCCTAGAGTTGGGAATGACTAGCACATATGTGCAAGGGGAACCTTTACCTTTACCATCTTAAGGTTAGACTGAAACTTGGCCAGTTCTGGGTTATGAATATTTTTATAAATTCCTACAAGTTATCCTGTGGAATCCACCATATAGACAGTGGTGGGATTCAGCCAATTATCACCTATTCGGGTTAACTTTATAAACAGTTCAGAGAACCAGTTGTTGGAAGAAATCTTATTTTGTTTTTTCCCCACTTTTTAGGCTAATCCCGTAAGGAAGGCAGGAAGGAAACATTCTGGTGTTGTTTCTAGCCTAATCTTTATTGCCCTGCTTACAGAAACTGCCTCTCCGGTTAACTCTTATTCCATTGTAACAGCTAAGGCAAAGCATCCATCAACATGAGTGACGTTATGTTAGCCATGCCCACCCAATCACATGACCACCGAGCCCCGCCTACCCAATTGGTCATTAGAGCAGAGAACCAATTGTTAAATTATTTGAATCCCACCACTGCATATAGACCTAACAATTATTTTATAACTGGGGAGAAACAATACTTTTATTTCACTCTTGCACTTTTTTCACCCTACTACACTTTGTAGTTTGCAAAATTAACTTAGATTGATTTTATATTTGTATATTTAAATATCCATGGAAATGCAATGAAATGTATTGTGGTGGCAACTCCATCCTTGTAACAAAACAGATCCAGGATCCCACTGGGCATGTTTATAGGCAGACCTTTCTGGTGTGTTGGGAAAATGACTTTTTTTTTTTAACCTTAGATAATTGCCTTGAGTTTTCCTTGGAGATGTAGTTATTGCTACATTTTTTTTGTTTCCAGAGAGACTCATCTGTTCTCAGTACTTGGAAGCCAGTCAACTTCCATAGCTCCCAAGTACATTAAATATCTCTCTGTTTCCGAGGCCTGATAATGGGAAGCTGATATCTCATGGTGCATCTGTTTAGAGGCAGATGAATCAATAATGCAGTGCCTCTAGGGCAGGAAAGTAATCTGACCTCCTAGAAATGAAGGTCACTGGGAAGAATGCCTCTAAGGCACATTAACATTCAATCAACCCCTTCGTCTGCTTCCAATGCTGATAACTGGGAAAACCCTGGCTGAAGGTGTCTACAGGAAGACAGGTAGCTGTCTTCCAGGATACCATTCAGCAGGGACAAAGTTATTATCCAGGTCACTTTATTTGAACATTTTCTCTATTTAAAAGCTGGAATGGTTCACACTGACATACATAAAGAAATGTGCTTTGATTATTCTGTTAAGTCACTTGTGGGCTTTTTACATTTAAATGGGAGACAGGCAAGTGCTTAGCATGAATAGGAGAAGAGAAATGTAGCATTTAATTTGCTAACATTCTGCATATTTCCGAATGGCATTCAGATATGAAAAGGTCTGATTTAGAAAACAGAGACTACTCGCAACTCTTCATTAACCATGTATTTATACATATAGTCTTCATTAGCCATACATTTATTTATGTAGCCTCATCACTAGATGGCACTTCATAGACTAACGATGAAAAAGAGAGATTCCCTACTGTGAATTTTGACCCAAAGGCCCTTGCATGGCTCTTCAACTCATTCAATTAAAACATCAAAAGCCATCCAAGCAATCTGCCAGAATTTTATAGCTGGGGATCACAATAACTAAGATAAACTTGTTGTAACTTTGCTCTCTCTTCAGCACTCGCATGCAAAGTGCACCCCAGCAATAAGAGGGGAGCTGTTTAAGGAAACTCTCCCAGATCAAGAAGTAGAAACAAAGGGGTGAAGTTGGAATCACATAATGCAGGGCAGAGATGGGTTCCTACCAGTTTGGCCAAACTGGTAGTGATATACCGGCCTGGGTCGCAGAACTGGTAGCAACCCAGGCTGGCCATGCCTCCGAACTGGTTCCCTGGTCGCCGCAGTCACCGCCACCACCTTGTTTTTGAATTCTGCACATGCGCACAACAATTTCTATTGAATTGCACATGTGGTCACAGCTCTCATACAGAGCATGGGCATACAAAGTGCGCCCATGAGCAAACCGGCAGTAACACCAACTAGAACCCACACCTGATGCAAGGGTGGTAAACTCAAGGCCCCCGGGCCATATCCAGCCCATGGGGTGCTTATATCTGGCCCATGCAGCCACCCTGTAAACAGCAAAGAGCCAACCCCTGCCAGTGAAAATGGAGCTTGGGAGGGCCTTGCATAGCCCTCCCAGGCCCCATTTTCACTGACAGAGGGCTGCAGGATATTTATCTGGCCATAACCACCCCAGCCATGCCCACTCAATGTCACATCAAGGCAGTGGTGGGTTTCAAACATTTTTTAGAACCTCTTCTGTAGGTGTGGCCTGCTTTGTGGGAGTGGCTTGCTGGCCATGTGACCAGGTAGGAGTGGCTTTCCAGCCATGTGACTGGATGGGAGTGGCTTAACAGTCATGTGACTGGGTGGGTGTGGCCAACTTGTAAAATGTGGTGAAACTCACTTAAGAATGCTCTTGCATAGCAACCAAAATGTTGGCTCAGAAACTCTGGCATTTGAAGCATGCAAGTCTTAAAGCTGTCAAGTTACAAGACCCTTGCACCCCTAACCCTTTAGAAAAAAAAACCCAGGGGTGTTCAAACTTGACAGCTTTAAGACTTTAAGATTTAAGTAAGACTCTTAGAGGTGGGTGGGGTGATTGGTGAGCCAGCCAATCAGTGAGCGGCAGGCGAGGCAAGCATGGTGCGGACGGGTGGGGGAGGGAACTGGAACAGGTTCTAAATGGCATGGTAGATTTGTGGAACATCTTCTATAAAAGAGGTTAGAACTGGCAGGAACCCACCCCTGCATCAAGGTCAAACACAACCCTGAGGCAGCCCTCAATGAAATCAAGTTTGACACCACAACCAGAGGTGGTATTCAGCGGGTTCTGACCAGTTCTGGAGAACTGGTAGCGGAAATTTTGAGTAGTTTGGAGAACCAGTAAATACTACCTCTGACTGGCTTCTCCTCCATCTATTCTCTGCCTCCCAAGTCCCAGCTGATGAGGAGGAAATGGGAATTTTGCAGTAATCTTCCCCTGAAGTAGGGTGAGAGTGGAGATTTTACAGTATCCTTTACTTGCCATGCCCACCAGGCCAACCCCACAGAACCTGTAGTAAAAAAAATTGAATCTCACCACTGCCCCTGACATAATGCATTTTAACTACTGACCATCTGTTATGAGATCAGGGGACAAATCCTTGGAATCATGGGTAAGAATAGAGAGTGGGGAAGAAAACGGATCTCACTTGTCTGAGATTTTATGAATGAGAAATAAGTGCAAATGGGAAGTTCTTGAGATGGAGGGGGAGCAAATGTGAAAGAAAAGTTAAGTGACATGAATGAAGGCAAATATACTGTATGTGTCCTAAGATAATGTTACAGGATCCAATCTGGACCAGTCACAGAGACCAGAGGTCTTAATCTTCTGAGCTTTTGGATTCATGCTGGAGCCCATTGTCAGGAAACTTTTCTCTCACCATATTCAAGTAAGGAGACATTTCCTGAGGATGGGCTTCAGCACAAGTCCAAATGCTCAGAAGACTAAACTTTTGGTCCTGGTGACTGACCTAGATTGGATCTTGTAAAGCTAGATATATCCATCTGATATAGATGAATATATAAAAGAAACGATCTACCTTTGTCAAACATATTTTAAAAGTTGACAGAATCCTAGGGCGTATCAGTGCTAATACTTGTGTTTTAGATCCATGTCCCTCTTGGCTTGTGAAAACTTTCTGGGAAATGACATGTGGTTGAATTCTGGCAATGGTTAATACTTCCTTCCAGGAGGGCATGGTGCAGGGGTGGGTTCCTGCCAGTTCTAACCTCTTCTATAGAAGAGGTTCCACAAATCTACCATGCCATTTAGAACTGGTTCCAGCTCCTTCCCCCCGCCCATCCTCACCATGCTTGCCCCGCCTGCCGCTCACTGCTTGTCTGGCTCACCAATTGCCCCACCCACGTCTAAGAGTCCTATCTAAACCTTAAAGTCTTAAAGCTGTCAGGTTTGAACACCCCTGGGGTTTTTTTCTAAAGGGTTAGGGGTGCAAGGGTCTTGTAACTTGACAGCTTTAAGACTTGCACACTTCAATGCCAGAGTTTCTGAGCCAACATTTTGGTTGCTAAGCAAGAGCATTGTTAAGTGAGTTTCACCACATTTTACAAGTTGGCCAAGCCCACCTAGTCACATAGCTGGTAAGCCACTCCCACAAAGCAGGCCACACCTACACAAGGGGTTCTAAAAAACTTTGAAACCCACCACTGGCATGGTGCCACAGCATTTTAAGAAACTGTGGTCTGCCCTCTTCTTAAGAAGCCATCACTGTATTCCACCCTATTGTTGGATAATTTCTGATCTGTCCCCTTTATGGGGAACGTTATTAGAAAGGTGGTAGCATAGCAGCTCCAGAGGTTGCTGGATGAAATTGATTATCTAGACCAGTGATGGTGAACACGCGGAGCCATTTGTCAGGGCATGCGAGGCACTGCCCTGTCAACTGGCCAGCTGAGTTCACCCTTTTTTAAAGCCATTTTTCGCCCTCTTTAGGCTCCAGAGGCTTTATAGGAGCCTGGGGAGGGCGAAAAGAGCCCCCCCTGCCCCCCCCGGAGGCCCTCCGGAGGCTTCATGAGCTTCCCTGAAGCCTCTGGAGCGCAACAAACAGGCCCTACAGGCAACCCGGAAGTTCGGGAATGGACTTCCTGTTTGCTCGGAGGGTCATTTTGCCTGCTCCGGAGGCTTTAGGGAAGCGTTTTGACGGTCCCTGAAGCCTTCGGAGCATTTAAAACGACCCTCCAAGCAAACCGGAAGTGACTTCAGGTTTGCTCAGAGGGTCGTTTTGAGCGTTCTGAAGGTTTCAGTGAAGCTTCTTGAAGGTCCCTGAAGCCTTCGGAGTGCTTAAAACGACCCTCAGAGCAAATCGGAGGGGTTGCGCCTGTAGTGCGCGCATGCGCACTGGGGGATCATGCATTGCATTATGGGTGTGGCACGCCTGCACACGACCCCCCTGCCCTTCCCCCACTTATGGCACGCGAGCCAAAAAAGGTTCGCCATCGCTGATCTAGACCCTTACCAGCCAGGACTCAGGCCTGGATATAGGACAGAAACAGCATTGATCATGCTTTTCGATAACCTCTTGTAGGAGTGGGATGGGAATAGCACATCTACCCTTGCTTTACATGACATCTCAGTGGCCTTTGATAGCATTGACCATGACATACTTCTGGAATAGTTACAGGGGTTGGGAGTGGAGTCAATGTTTTCCTAGTTTTGCCAGCAGGCCTGGACAACTCACAGTGGGATGGAGCCCAACAAGTGGCTTGTTTGATTGTGTGTTGTTGACATGAGGGTGAGGGTTATTATTTTATATTGAGTTTTTATTCTTTGGAAATTGCTCAGAGTCAGTGGGCGGCCATATAAATCGTTTAAATAAGTAAATAAATAAATTTATTAAAGTTTAACTCAAAATTCAGAGGAAAGTACTCTCCTTGACTAAAGTCAATGGTGAAAGGCTACAACTAAGCTTTATTGACTTCCAGCAGCATTTGGAGCATGGATGTCAAACTCATGACTTGTGGGCCAGATGCTTCCTGCACTGGCTATGTCCACCCTAATTTAGTGAAGGGGGAAAAGTCACGACACATCACGTGATGACAACGTGACATCACGAGTTTGACACACATGATTTAGAGGGTCAAAATTATCTACCTCTGATATTTATTATTCATATTTATTTATTTATTAAATTTGTTTGCCGCCCATCTCGTTCCAAGGTGGTACTACCAAGAATGAAAATTCAACTCTAATTAAAATTCTAATGATGATTTTGAGTGTTGTTAGATTGAGGCTGCTAAAGAGTGTGACCTTAAGAATTGTGGTCTTTGCATGCTGTAGTTTTTTGACCTCAGCTACCAAAAGAAGAAGAAAAAACCCTCCACCTTATGTGCATTCTGCATGACTGGATTAATGAATACAAGAATAATAAGCCTCTGAGGTGATTTACATGCATTGATTAAATGTCAGCACCAAAATGCACTAGGTTCAATTACCGTAGACACAACGAACAAAGGCAGAAAGATTGTTGCCATTGTTTGAACAAGTTATTTTCCAATTCTCTTTAGCACAGGATTATGTTCCCTCCTTTAACCAAAGAAGGGACTCTAAATAATTTAAATATGAAATGAACTGATGGGAAAGGGGACCACATTTAACAAGTTGCAGGGCATATGACTATTCTTTAATTGCATTTGAATTTACTCAGGTCCCGCTACTTGGCAAGATCTATGTGATCACACATTATTATATTTTTCAATCCCCAGGACCCAATCTATTTACTCATTCATTATGTCATGTGGAATCCAAATCATCTTTCTCATGAAACCAACACCTTAGGTGCCACTCCAGATTTATTTTTGGCCTCCTGCATTGTTTTAATTGGTTGGTTTTCAAAATTCCATTGCTGTGTAAAAGAAGAGGGGAACTCCATAAGGATGAATAGTTAAAGCTGCATGTCAATATTGTGCATTCTTTTGAAGCACTGTGAACTTTGCCTCTTTGTCCATACTGTAAATTCCAGATCCTCTTTAAGTCATGCTCAAAATTGCAAGTTGAACAGCCTGTAAACTACTGTCTAAGCAGTGTGCTAATTGTTGGTGTTGGGTTCAGTTACAAAGAAGTCTTCATGATATGATGGAAATAATTTTCTCAAGAATGTCTGACAGTGACTGTTTGTTTACATCGTCTAACTTCATACTTGATATTCAGAAATATTGTCTAGTCACTTGGTCTCTGGTCAGCCTCATTCTTGATTGACTTCATTTCTTTCAAGCATCTGGATCTTCTCCATGATTCTTGTCTTCATATTGCTTTCCTATTACTAGTTACCCCAGATCTTGCAACAGCTATCTCTTCTCTCCTCCATTCCAAAAGAAAGAAAGAAAGAAAGAAAGAAAGAAAGAAAGAAAGAAAGAAAGAAAGAAAGAAAGAAAGAAAGAAGGATGGATGGATGGAGGGAGGGAGGCACAAGGAGAGAGGGAAGGAAGGAAGGAAGGAAGGAAGGAAGGAAGGAAGGAAGGAAGGAAGGAAGGAAGGAAGGAAGGAAGGAAGGATTAGCACTTTGTGTGGAACTCACCCCAACAAAAGAGCAAATAGAAAATAGCAGAATTTTGTCAGTTTGACATCTGTTCTCTTCATCTAGAGTATGAAATGACCAGCTCCCAAACTGGTGTTTCCTGCTAAAAATGGATAGCCATTCCTCATTCCACAATTAAATTGAAATGAATGGCTTAACTTCTATAATATAGGATTATAAAGGTGTTGAGTTTAAGTCTGGGAGTGGTGCAAATATATTGTGAGGATGTAGCCAGGCAGACAGTTTGGGGACAAACTTAAGATAAGAGATAGGCTGTTTATAAAGTCATTAAATGGTTAATTCCTCTCTCTTTGAAGAAAAGAAGGAAGATAAGAAAGGTAAGCTTCTGAAGGGCTTAGGATTCATCTTAGCATTTATTGAACTTTAAGCTACAACCAGCAGGCTGGTTAACAGCAATTCCTGAAACTGCCAATCTTTTCAGCCAATGCCATCAATATTTCACACTTCTCGATAGCAACAATTAAGAGAGAGCACCAGAAGAAACATTCAATACAAAGAAAAAAAAATCTAATGATCAAATGAATACAAAATCAATATTTTCTACTGCGTACTGTAAAAAAAATAAAATACAAGACTAGTTTTAGTCCTTGTTTCCTTTCTGGGTGATCCTTTTTCCTCTAACAATATAGAAATTCATTTCGTATGCTTGTCCGGTTTACAAAGCTATTTTGCCAATATATCACTTTTGTGTCTTAAAATGCATTACATAATAGGACATTATCCTCTGAATATGTCCACATGCATATAAGGGGTGTATGGTTGTTTTTTATTGCATGACTGAGACTAAATGTGGAGTTTGGGGCTAATTACTAGTTAAAAGTCTTTTTTTACAAACTGCCTGTGAACCTAGAGGCAAGCAGAGAAGTTATCTTGCATGTTTTACTAACATATTTAATTCCATTTGCTCAACCTGCTTCTCATTGATTTTGAAACAGAGGCTAATTTTGTTTAGAAGCTCATAGATGAAATCAAATGTTCTTGTGCTTATTTAAGGATGAGATAGTCAAGGAACAGAAAAAGTATTGCATGACCTGCCTTCATTCCACATTCATTTTCCTGAATTCCAACACTTCTGTTAATCCTAATTAATTGTATAGGGCCACCTTTCCCATAGGGCTTCTCATGTTTCAATTAAAGTCAGTTAAATTAATCAAAGACCTCTTCCTACTATTTTTTTTTCCAGTTTCACCTGTATGGGAATGCTGTAACTGCAAGAAAAACTATGATGCAATGGAAGGGAAAACACTCACACTTCCTAGTGCTTTTCTGCCAATGTGGGAAGGGACAGATTCATTTTTAAAATCTTCTTATTTAGCTTTATTTTGGAGACAGTTGTTTCACATTTGTACATATTTAAAATTTTCATCAGACAACTGCCAAGCAAAATTTCAGAGTTCAAAAATGAAAAGACAATTTTCTAATCTAGTCCAGGGATAGTATTTACTTACTTTCCCTACCAGTTCACAAATGTGAGTGCACATGCGCACTCACTCTCTTCACACGCATGTGCCTCATCAGGGCATGCAGACGGCCATCCGCACATGTGCTTTGCTAGCATGCACAGCTTGCACGCATGCTCGCAGCTTGAAAATATGCCTAAATAGGATGGCATACAGCCAGGTTGAGTGAGTGGGCAGGCCCACCTGTGATTTCCACTATCGGTTTGGGTGAACTGGTCTAAACCGGCTGAACACCACCTCTGATCTAGATCATGATCCAGTCACACATTTTTTTTAAAAAAGCAATCAGATTTGTCTGGCTTGATCACTTTTAACAAATCCATGCTAATTTCTGGTAATCATCTTGTTTCATTCTAAATTATCTTTCCTAGCTCCCTTGGTATTGATGTGAAGTTGATTGGTTTATAGATTCTTGGATCCACTATTATTCCTTTTTAGGTTATTTGGTTTATCAAGTTCCAAAGGGTCACTTCTGAAAAAAAGTTAAGATCTCTGGCTTATTATAAACCAGATCTTCATCAAATGTATTTCTAGTTAATTTCCAGGCATTTTCTGCAACTTACTTTACTTTATTGTCATTGTACGTATATACACAGTTTACACATACAATAAAATTATAATGAACGGCCTTCAAAGCTACATTTGTACAAATTTCCTGTGCATACTTCCTCAATATACTACCTAGAAATTAAGCTTCCTATGATTTTTATCCTTAGTATGCTTGTCTCTGCACAATATTTCCTATCACTTACCAGTAGTCTTAAAAATGCAACCAGACCTTACACACCCATTTTGTTCCCACTTTCAGAATCAGAATAGAGCTGGAAGGGACCTTTTTCTTAAATATAAACTTATTTTGTAGAAAAATTAACCAATCCTACCTAGACAGAAGAAGAAATCAAAGACTGAAATTGATTATGCAGGCAGGAGTCAAAGCAGGAAAACAAAATGCTTAGGATTTTTATTTCTCCTTTGCTTTTAGGGCCAGTTAAGACATCACATGCTACAAAAGAAAATCTTGCAATGATAATTAAAATACTATAACCCATCTACAGAACAAAGAAGGAACACATGCAGACCCTTCACACCCTGCTGACGTCAAAGGGGCTAATGTCGCAATGGCACAATGTGCAATCTTGGCGCTCTGAGACCGCAGATACTTCTGCCACTGGACAGTCCATTTGGACCTAAACCATCCCACAGAGACAGTGATTGAGAAGGGCACCTCCTGCTGATCTCATGGACACCGCAAAGTCCCTGAAAGATCCAGGAATAGCCTTTTTTCTGGTGATAGGAACGCAGCTAATGAAGCTGCTAAAGTTGAAACAGCTCCAGAACAGGAAGAAAGCGGAAAGGGAAAGTGTGTCGAATTGGTGAGGAAATTTTATTATTAGAAAAAGAGACTACCCCCAAAAAAATTAAGTTACATTAAAATTGAAGATAGAAGACTGTAAGCGGCGAAATCAAACTACATTAAACTAAGTGTGTTATCCTGTTTCTAATATTTTTTCATGGATGGAATTTTTGCAAAGGCTTCCTATTTTGTAAACTGAATGGATTAATTTTTTCTTCTTCTTTTTTCACTTTTGCTTACACCTATGGATTTCCTTCTTTTTTTAAAATGATTGGATTCTTTTTGATCTCCATTTAAGGGTTTTTTTCTTTCTTAAGCTTGGAATATAAAGAAGATAATAAGAAGGATTATAAAGAGGGTTGTAACAACAGGAGGAAAAGCAGTTACACTGCCACTTAGAGGCTGGAGGCTGGATACATTGTGTTTTCTTCTTTCTCTTTGATCACTTGAGATTCAAGGTTCTTTCAATTGGTTTACTGACAGTGATAGTAGGAAGAGCACAAGTTATTTATACAAGTGCTTTTTGGGAGTTCTATCACTAGCTATTGGAGGGAAGGCAACATTTTGACTTGAAAGATAATAAATGAACCTGTTGAAGTTTATTAAAATAGCCTTGAATCCTATGGTGGCAGTGCCTGCAAAACTGAAAGAATGGCACAGCAGGAAAAAGAAACTGTGACATTGCAAATGATTATGTTTGAAATTCAAAATCTATTAGTTGTGACAGAGAGAATTGAAAAGAGATTGGAGAATATAGAATACAAAACAGAAAAATTTGATGGAAAAACTGAGGATGTTTATCAAATGAAGAATGTAGAGGACAGAGTTCATAAAATGGAAGAAAAAATGAGCAAAAATATAAGGAAACTGTGGATACTGACAACAAAGTGAATGTGGTTGGTAATGGCAAGAGTGGAATATGGAAAGGGGAGATAGACGGATTGGAACTCTACCTCAGACTTCAAAGCACAGAAGAAGAAAAGAGAAAAATTGATGGAGATAAGGAGAGAAATCTTGACAGAAGCACCAGTGATAACCAAAGATAAGCTCATGGAAAGAGCAGATGCTGGGTTTCAAGCTTTTATGAGATACGAAAGGAACAACATGTTGCGAAGAGAAGTTCATACAAGATTTATTAAGAAAGTAACTAGAATATTAATGCTACAAATGGCAAGAGATATAAGATTGCACTATTACTAGAAAGATACAGGTTGATGCAATGAAAATGTATAACAAAAACTAAGCTAAATTTAGTTTACTAGCAGTATGTATAAAATGAAGTGACAATAGCTATATTTAAAATAATGATTAATAATGATAACAATACATATACATATATTAGTTTGATAATATGAAATTTTATGTAAACAACACATGGAGGTCATGAGAGGAGGTTTAAAAGCTTTATCTAGAATATATTATAAAGGTGTATTGTGATTGGATGATTTCAGGATGATTTAACAGAATGTTATTATATAATCCTATTCTAGATTTTTGAATATTATATATAAAAGGATGTAAAAACAATTATAGTCAAATTAAGGTTGAGATATAATAATTGTGATATACATGAATATAGGTGAATTTAAAATATGCGATTTTGATATGAAAAGCAGGTGGTGACTATGGAAGAGATGCAAGGAAATACTGTAACCAACTGACACACTTTCTACTATTTGTAATGGAAGATGTTTTTTATTTTATTTTTATGTTTGTTTGTCTTTGTTCAAAAATAAATAAAAAAGTTTTCTTTAAAAAAAAGAACATAGAACACACACAGACCCTTCATACCCTGCACATAAAATGTTTCAACTCCTACCCTCAAAATGATGCTATAGAACACTGCACACCAGAACAACGAGACTCAAGAACAGTTTTTTTCCCTGAACGCCATCACTCTGCTAAACAAATAATTCCTTCAACACTATCAAACTATTTATTAAGGCTACATTACTATTACTATTAATCTTCTCATTGTTCCTATCACCATCTCTTCCCACTTATGACTTTATGATTATAACCTTGTTGCTTGTATCCTTACAATTTATATTGATTGTTTCCTAGTATGATTTGATAGCTTATTTGTATCCTATGACTATCCTTAAGTGTTCTACCTTATGATTTGTGATGAATGTATCCTTTCTTCTATTCTATTCTATTCTTCTTCTATTCTATTCTATTTTATACAAATACCAACACGCCAATTAGCAAAGAACTCAGAAACATAAAAACTCACTGACTCACAACCCCAATCTGCCAACTGCCCCAAAGAATGCATGACACCACTGTTGTTACTGGGCCAATAAATAGAAACCTCCTTTTCAACTGCAGCCTGCCTCAAACTTATTTTTCCTTTGCCTGCATCTTCCTCTCCCAGCTTGCAATAAGACACTGACCCTATTTAACTTCCAAGAATACAAATGGTACATGATGCTAACAGCAAATTCTATATTGGGTAGAGGGGAGATGAGCAAGATAGATGGTAGCCTCTGGTACCCCAACTAAAATGAAAGGCCTAATGGAAATAGATAGCCACTGGCATTAAAATACATTGGAAATGAACTTTTTTAAAAAATCTTTGGTCCCACTTCCATATTAACATTTAAGTAATTTAAAATGATTACATAAAATTACTTTAGCCACAAACAAAATCTCCTTCAATAAAAAATAAACATTTTTCCAAGTATGCTGCATACCATGTTTTATTGCAATGAAAGTGGAACCTATTTCCTATATTAGCAATATTAAGGTTTTTTCCTATATTGTGAGTATGCACAGTAGATCTATTCTGAATTACTAAACAAAATTCAGCAGCAAAGAAATGCAAACATTAATTGTGGGTAGTCCTAGAGGTATAACCATTTGTTTAGTGATTTTTGAAGTTACAGAGGCACTGAAAAAAATGACGTATGACTGTTTTTCAAACTTCTGACCACTAAAGCATCCCTAGGGTCAATACAATACAAAAGCAGAGTTGGAAGGGACTTTGGAGGTCTTCTAGTCCAGCCCTCTGCCTAGGCAGGAAACCCTATATTGTTTCAGACAAATGGCTATCCAACATCTTCTTAAAGACTTCCAGTGTTCAAGCATTCACAACTTCTGGAGGCAAATTCTGTTCCACTGATTAATTGTTCTAACTGTCAGGAAATTTCTCCTCAGTTCTAAGTTGCTTCTCTCCTTGATTATTTCCACCCATTGCTTCTTGTTCTACCCTCAGGTGCCTTGGAGAATAGTTTGACTCCCTCTTCTTTGTGGCAAACCATGAGATATTGCAAAACTGCTATCATTTCACCCCAGTCCTTCTTTTCATTAAACTAGACATACCCAGTTCCTGCAACCATTCTTCATATGTTTTAGTCTCCAGTCCCCTAATCATCTTTGTTGCTCTTCTCTGCACTCTTTCTAGAATCCCCACATCTTTTCTACATCGTGGTGACCAAAACTGAATGCAGTATTCCAAGTGTGGCCTTACCAAGGCATTATAAAGTGGTATTAACACTTCACGTGATCTTGATTCTATCCGTCTGTTTATGCAGCCTAGAACTGTGTTGGCTTTTTTGGCAGCTGCTGCACACTGCTGGCTCATATTTAAATGGTTGTCCACTAGGACTCCAAGATCCCTCTCACAGTTACTACTATTGAGGAAGTTACCACCTATACTGTACCTGTGCATTTTGTTTTTGTTGCCTAAATGTAGAACCTTACTCTTTTCACCATTGAATTTCATTTTATTAGATAGTGCCCAATGTTCAAGTTTGTCAAGATCCTTCTGTATCTTTAGCCTATCTTCTGGAGTGTTGGCTATTCCTGCCAGCTTGGTGTCATCTACAAATTTGATGAGTTCCCCATTTATTCCATCATCCAAATCATTAATGAAGATGTTGAAGAGTACTGGGCCCAAAACAGAGCCTTGGGGTACTCCCTGCAGATTTCCCTCCATGAAGATGCAGTTCCATTGAGGACTACACATTGAGTGTGGTTGGTCAGCCAGTTACAAATCCATCTGGTGGTGATACTGTCTAACCCACATTATTCTACTTTATCTAGTAGTAGGTTATGGTCTACCTTATCAAATGCCTTACTGAAGTCCAATTAAACTATATCAACGGCATTCCTCTGGTCCACTAATTTTGTCACATTATCAAAGAATGCAATAAGATTAGTCTGGCATGATCTGTTTTTGACAAACCCATGTTGGCTTTTGGCTATTACTTTGTTTGCTTCTAGTTGTTTGCTTCTAGGTGTTTGCTAATTCATTGCTTGATTATCTTTTCCAGAATCTTTCCTGCTATTTAGGTCAGGATGATAGGTCTGCAGTTTCCTGGATCTGTTTTTTTCCCCTTTTTGAAGATGGAAACCACATCAGCTCTTTTCCAGTCCTCTGGTAGTTCCCCGGTATTCCAGGATCTCTGAAATATATAATTCAGTGGTTCTAAAATCTCGTCTGCTAGTTCCTTCAGAACCCTGGGGTGTAATCCATCTGGTCCTGGTTATGTGAACTCATCTAGGGTAGACAAGAGCTCACTTACCATTTTCTTCCCTATTTCAATTTGTGTTCCTAATCTGATTTTTGTGGTTTTGATAGGTTGGACTGTTTTATCCCTTTGTGTAAAGACAGATGCGAAACATGAGTTAAATAGTTCTGCTTTCTCCCTGCTGCTTGTCACCTTCTTGCCACTTTCTCCCAGCAATGGACCAATTTTTCCTTAACTTTTTTTCTTTTTTTAACATGTTGGAAGAAGCTTTTTTGTTATTTTTTACTTTTATTGCAAGCCTTTCTTCATTGTGAGCCTTAGCTTTCCTCACTTCATCTTTACATGTTTGGGCTATTTGCTTATATTCTGCCTTAGTTATGTCCTCCCCTTTCCACTTTTTATACTTATCTTTTTTGTCTTTCAATTTGTCTGATTATGCAGCCATGTTAGTTTCTTTTGGGAGCTGTTATTTTTCTTCTTCATTGGTGTTATGCTAGACTGGGCTTTTGTAATCTCATTTTTCAAAATTTCCCAAACTTCTTGAGTTGTTTTCCCATCAAGGATTCTCATGCATGGAATTTTTCTCAAGCTCTCTCTAAATTTATTGAAATTAGCTCTCTTAAAGTCCAAGACTCTAGTTTCACTTTGTTCTACTACTTGTGTTTGCATAATGTTGAATTCCAATATTGCATAGTCACTTGCCCCCAGGGTTCCTGTGGCTTCAACACCTTCTATCATTTCCTCTCTGTTAGTGAGAATTAAGTCCAATATGGCTGATCCCCTTGTTCCCTTCTCTACCTTTTGGGAAAACTAGGCTTGTTAGGAACCTGTTGGATCTTCCACTTAGTGCAGATTTTGTTTCCCAGTTGATGTCAGGGTAGTTAAAATCCCGCACTACTATTGTGGTGTGCTTCCTACATACTTTAATTGGCTCACTAGCAAAAAGTTCATCTACATCCTCTGCTTGGGTCATGTGACCAAATTCGGGCACTTGGCTGCTGGTATGTATTTATGACAGTTGCACTGTTCCAGGGTCACATGATCACCATTTATAACCTTCCCACCTGGCTTTCAAAAAGCAAAGTCAATGTATGAATCTAGATTGGCTTAATGACTGCATCAGTAATTTAACAACTGTAGTTATTTGCTTAACAACTATGGCAAAAAAAGTTGCAAAATGGGGCAAAACTTGCTTAATAACTGCCTTGCTTAGCAATGGAAATTTTGAGCTCAGTTGTGATCATAAATCAAGGACTACCTATAGTTCAATGACTCTTTACTTCCGTAACTGCATAATGATTCCTGGTATGAGATGATACCTTCTCTGAAAATAGCATATGTTCCTTTTGTCAATTTAGAATAGACGAGAATAAAAGAGTTGGAAGAGACCTTGGAGGTCTTCTAGTCCAACCCCTTGCCTAGACAGGAAATCCTACACCACTTCAGACAAATGGTTATCGAACATCTTCTTAAAGACTTCCAGTGTTGGGGCATTCACAACTTCTGGAGGCAAGTTGTTCCACTGATTAATTGTTCTGTCAGGAAATTTCTCCTCAGTTCTAAGTTGCATCTCTCCTTAATTAGTTTCCACCCATTTCTTCTTGTCCTGCCGTCAGGTATTTTGGAGAATAGTTTGACTCCCCCTTCTTTGTGGCAACCCTTGAGATATTGGAACACTGCTACCATTTCACCCCTAGTCTTTCTTTTCATTAAACTAGACATACCCAGTTCCTGCAACCGTTCTTCATATGTTTTAGTCTCCAGTCCCCTAATCATCTTTGTTGCTCTTCTCTGCACTCTTTCTAGAGTCTCAGCATCTTTTTTACATCGTAGCGACCAAAACTGAATGTATTCCAAGTGTGGCCTTACCAAGGCATTATAAAGTGGTATTAACACATCACACAATTTTTATTTCTATCCCTCTGTTTATGCAGCCTAGAACTGTGTTGACTTTTTTTGGCAGCTGCTGCACACTGCTGGCTCATATTTAAATGACTATCCATTAGGATTCTACTAGGAATCCACTAGGATTCCAAGATCCCTCTCACAGTTATTACTATTGAGTAATTTAGCACAGCATCTATCAGGATATCACTAGTGGGAGATATAAGTACAATATGAGATAAAATGTGATGCTAATATGAATAAGGTCTAATACATTCTTAGAACAGCTTTATCGTAACAGAGAGAATACATTTTAAACGATGTGTTCTCCAAGAAGCAACAAGAATAATGCTTGTTAAATATGTGTTTTTGCAATGTCTTAATATTATTATGATCTGGGAAGAAGTAATTACATATATTAAATTGACTCTGAAACCAAGTTTAATATTTCAGATGCCAATTTTCTTTGGAACTATATATGTATTACATGGAAATTGACAGCTGGCCAATAACTAATATTTACTACACAAGAGTTTAGTCCTAGAATAAGTTTGCCCTCAGCATTGGGAAAGCAAACTTACTTTTTCAATTGCTTAGTAGATTAAATGCTTTATATTACTTGAAACTTATGAATGAGTTACTTACATATATAGATTTTATAGAGATGAGTCCACTGAAATTTGATTATCTTTTACTGAAACTGTTTTGAAGAACTGTCTCTCTCTCTCTTCTATCTATCATCTATTTATGAATGAGCCCCTTATTTATATAATTTTGTTACTGTTGATATATTGTTTTTATTTACTTTTCTTCTTGTCACTGTTATTTTATTCCTTGTGTTTTTGTTATGTTTTAATAAATGAGGCAAAAAATAAAAGAGAGAGAGTATTAAGTGAATTAACCACAATTTTTAAAATTGTATATATTGTCACCACTACTAAGAATGAAATTTCTTTTCATTCCATAGCTAAAGAACTTATAGCAGGCCAGAGGCTGTGGTGGAATCTACACTTCTATTTGCATTAAAAGAAAAAGCAGGCAGCCACATTTAATCTACTATATGACCATAAATTTTGTAGTCATGTATTCAATATGTTGCAAAAATGCCAAAAATTGGATTCCATAAGCCATGGTGTCTCAAAGGTGCTATTTTTTTCCCTAAAGGCATCTGGACTTTCTTTGTTTTTCTTTTAAGATACAATAATACAATAATACAATAATGCAATAGCAGAGTTGGAAGGGAGCTTGGAGGTCTTCTAGTCCAACCCCCTGCCTAGGCAGGAAACCCTATACCGTTTCAGACAGATGGCTATCCAACATCTTCTTAAAGACTTCCAGTGTTGGGGCATTCACAACTTCTGGAGGCAACTTCTGTTCCACTGATTAATTGTTCTAACTGTCAGGAAATTTCTCCTTAGTTCTAAGTTCTAAGACTCCCTCTTCTTTGTGGCAACCCCTGAGATGTTTCACTTCTCATCCAAAAACTGAAGAAGTTTCTTCAAGGAATAACAAACGAAGAACAGTTGCTTTTAGAAAAAAGCACCTTTGGTCTTACGTACATACAGATGTAGCACAGATCTGCATGTCCCCGTGGATTGGTTCACCAAACCACAGGAATTTTAAATTGCTGTCATTGGCCAGCTAGTCTGCTGGAGCTCAAGAAATGGCGAGCTCCGGCAGCCTGCTGGCAGTTCATATTATAGCAGATAGGGAAATAAAAGGTGCTGAAAGTTTCCTGAGACTATTGTCTCTTCTTCCCATGTCAATCTAACACTTGGGACAACCATGACCTGTATGACTGAGAATCTCCAAAGATAAAACATGGTGGATTTCAAATAAGCTAAGCAGAGTTGTCTTTTATTAGTACCTTGGATAAAGGATCACCAATAAATTCCAGACCTACAGACTAGGTTTTTTTTTCTCTTTCTCAACCTCAATAATTTTAAGATATGTGAATTTCAACTCCCAGAATTTCCAAACCAGCCAGTCTACACATCTTAAAGTAGTTGAAGTTGAGAAACATTGCTATAGACTACACGAAGAGAAGCAACCTAGAACTAAGGAGAATTTTCCTGACAGCTAGAACAATTAATTGGTGCACTGGCTTGCCTCCAGAAGTTATAGATGCTCTAACACTGGAGGGTTTTAAGAAGAGACTGGACAGCCATTTGTCTGAGATAGTTTGGGATTTCCTGCTGGAGTAGGGGATTGGACTAGAAGACCTCCAAAGTCCTTTCCAACTTTGTTTTCAACTGGAAAGTTGAAAAAGAAAACTATTTATGTTGGGGAATGTTTTATTATCTGTCTGTCTGTCTGTCTGTCTGTCTGCCTGCCTGCCTGCCTGCCTGCCTGCCTGCCTGCCTGCCTGCCTGCCTGCCAGCCAGCCAGCCAACCAACCAACCAACCAACCAACCAACCAACCAACCAACCAACCAACCATTTATTTATTGAATGTGCATGGTATCCTTTAAAACAAACATGAAGCATGACAATGTATTTTGAAATATTTTAGAATTGCTTTTGACATGGCTTTTCACTTTGTTGCAGTAAATGGTATCAGTGCTTGTGCTTCTTTCTTTATATCTTTCTATCACCCTTCTTGGCTCTTCAGATTTCCTATCCTTAGAAAGCACCATAAGTTGAGTTCTTTCATGATTTCTTTCCTCAATTCCAATGGGCATCTGAGAAGCCAGGGATATCTCAGATGGCTGAAGAAATGATGGTATAATGGAAGGCAGGTTTTTGACACACACATACAAACGCTCTTGACCACCATAGATATAAATAAATGCAACAATAAACACCACACAACCCATGACAATTTCACCATTTTCATGAGAAAAATCCCATTAAATCCAATAAGAATGGATGCATAGCAATAGCACTTAGATTTATATACCTCTTTGTAATGTTTTATGGCACTCTCTGAACAATTTAGAAATGTCAGCATATTATCCCCAACAATCCGTATCCTCATTTAACTAACCAGAGTCAACATTGAGCCAGCCAGTCAGGATCGAACTCTGGACAGAGTGAGCCTGCAATACTGCATTCTAATCACTATGCCATTGCAGCTCCAGGGGTGGGGTGGGGGACAAATAAATTTTGAGCAGAGCATCAAGCATAGGGTGGATCAGTAATAAAGCTTAACCAACATATATGGGAATGAACTTGCTTGCTTTCTGGAAGTACCTTCTGCGTACTGAATATCTATTTATGATTATCTAATTCAACAATTCATTTTCTCTTCCCAGCTTATTGGTAACAAACTATTTGCCAGAACATATAAGCATTCTCAAACATTTTAATACATTAATTTCTAGTACCATGTGAGTCTTCTTCGCTATTCAGCTAATGGCTCTAATAACACCAAGAGTCTCTTCTCTTCAAAGTAAAATTAGCATTATAAACCAATTCTGGTTAATTTATATTTATTTAAAAGCATCCCATTTGGATGACCCTTTGGCTGGTAGTTAAGTCAGTACATGCTGTTAAAACTATTGGTCTATTTTTGCTATTAACAATCATTCTGCAATGTATTGCTCAGCATGAAAACGAAATGATAAAGATAAGACAGTTAATAACTGAAAGAGATGCTTCTGTATCACATATTATTAAAATGAGTATCAGGCAATGATTCCGAATTCATATGTTTAATTATTATTATTTTACTGGGCCAACGAGGAAATAGGGAATCAGTGGCAAAATGTTCACAGTAGATATAATTTACATTATACTCCTATTCTTTGGGCTCCAAAGACACACTTTTCCAGATCTGTCTCTTGAGTTTTTACCATTCCCATCCCATGGTTGACAAGTTTGTATATTCTGTTTCATAACATAATTCTCACCACCATCCCTAATGAAACAAATGAAATAGGAAAGAAAGTATTCAGCTTTTATGTTCAGAGAGAAGTTCTGGGTTTTCATTCAATTCATTCCACTATATTTCCAGTTATAAAACTTTTGTGATGACATATGCCTTGCTTTGAGAGTCAAATGGGTAGTTAATAACGTACACACCACCATAAGCTCTCTGGAAGTAAGATACAATGCTATAAATCAGGGGTGTCCAAACTTGAGAACGTTAAGACTTGTGGACTTCAACTCTCAGAATTCCCCAGCCAGCCATGCTGGCTGGGGAATTCTGGGAGTTGAAGTCCACAAGTCTTAACGTTCCCAAGTTTGGACACCGCTGCTATAAATAATAACTGTGACTGTACAAACATCTGTATCCATCAGATAAGCTGATACCCAATAATTTAGTTTCTAAAGGAGGTCAAATAGATCAATGCATTGGACTATTGATGAGCATATCTAAATTATGATAAGTCTCTTTATTGATTAGATGATGCTACAATTGGTGTATTGCAATTGGGCTTTGTTCACATTTATCTCGTAGTTTAAGAAACCATGATAATGAAGATAGCAAAAGCCGTTTCCTACATACGGTAGTTGAACTTCAATCACAGATCCTCCATAGCATGAAATTCTTTGTTGATTCAAATCTAAATTATCACATGTCAACCTAATCGTTTTTGTCTTTGTATGAATTTAAAATGACAATTTTGAAACATGTAAATCTTTCTGAGACTTTATGGAGCTCCAAATTCAGAGATGAACAGTTCTTTTGCAAAAGAATAGAAGACTTCATAATTCACCATTTTGTTCTTCCCTGCCTGAGAGCAAGATATGATTACATTTCCACCAATATTTCTCATCCAATAAAGGTATGACATGTATTAGTACCACTTTATAAAGCCTTAGTGAGATCACACTTAGAATATTGCATCTCAGTTTTGGCCCCATATTATAAAAAAGATGCTGAGAATCTGGAAATGTTGCAGAGAAGAATCTGCAAAGATGATTAAGGGATTGGAGGCTAAATGTATGAAGAATGGTTATAGGAATTCGGTATGTCTAATTTAATGAAAAGAAGAAGTAGAAGCGACATGATAGCAACGTTGCAAAGTTTGAAGAGCTGCCATAAGGAGGAGATGGTCAACTATTTTCTAAAGCACCAAAAGGCAAGACAAGAAACAATAGATGGAAACTAATTAAGGAGAGCAGCAACCCAGAACTAAGGGGAAATTTCCTGTCATTGAAAACAATTAACCAGTGGAACTGTTTGCCTCTGGAAGTTTTAAGTGCTCCATTACTAGAGGCCTTTTAAAAAGTTTGGATAGCTACTTGACTGGAATGGTTTAGGGTACCCTACTTGAGCTTTGGTATGGACTAGAAAACCTCCAAAGTCCCTTCCAACTCTTATTATGTTAAATTTGCCTTTGCCAGATTCTGAGTGTTACTGGATCTCAGATTGTCCATCTCTGCTCTAAGGAGGGAGAATAGAGTGACTACACCAGGGCTGCAAAAACTTAGTTGAAGGTTTATTTGATGGTGTTGTTGCTGTTTTCATCTCTACCACAGTGTTATTATTTTTAAGCCCAGACATAGCAGTCTACTTGAGGAAGACTGCTAGAATCCAATACCAGAAGTTTAGAGCAGTGATTCTCAAACATTTTAGAACCCCTTTTGCAGCCTTAAAAAGCATAGATGATCCCAAAGAGCTTTGGTTTATATGGATTGTGTATCTGTCTGTCTGCCTACCATATAAGAAACTAAAATTGAGAAATGCTAAGATAAGAAAGGGTTTTAGGGACTACATTAAGAATTGCTGCTTTAGAAGATAATCATATTGTCTGTTTAAAAGCTAGCTGAACCTAACTACAGCAGATGGTTTTCAAATGGTTCATCTCTCTTCAGTATGTTCTAGCCAAAGAAGATATTTCATATTGGAGATCTTCATTAATGACTTTGGAAGAAAAAGAATATCCTACAGAAGTATTTTTTTTTCCATCTTGGTTGCCAGGGAAAATGAATTGCTTGCCTGACAAGTAGAGTGCTCCTCAGGGAATTCTCAGAAAGCTGATCGACCACAACATATGTGATATTATTCTCACAATGAATAATTATCTGAATCTGTTGTCATTATTAAATAAATAGCGTTATTAAATAAAATAGCAACTGCAAGGACTTCCAATCCCAAGTAATAGTATGATAAAATGAAATTCATATTGGAAGGAAAATATATAATTTATAAGCATATTGTTCATTTCAACATCTAAAGCACATCCAATTGAACACATTTCCCATAACATAATTTATTTCAAGTATACTCCTGTTTGTTTCACTATAGTAAACATACCAATATCACATTTTCACTGGAGTGAATGGATGTTGTTCAAAGAAGCTCCATATCAGATATACAAAATTTAGATATCAGAATGCCTTGTTTATAATGTGGTGGAAATGTAATGGATTTTTTCCCCCAGCAACCAAATGCATCTGTGCCATTTTATCCTTTTTAAAAAATTACCTACATTCAATTTTCTCTTCTATTGCTTGAGCTTTTTCTCATCCATGTACTAACATTACTTTTACGAATATTATCTTATTTCTTGGTGTCAGAAATGACCCTGGTTAAATTGCCAAAAAAAAAAAAGTGATAACCTAGCCAATTATTTATGCCCAGAATCATTGGGAGTTGAGTGTCATTAAAGTTAAATTTTATATTTAAATATTATATTTGATGTTACAGTATTGGCACCTTTTAATACTTGTGCTAGCTGTTTCTTTATATGAGGTTTATATGCAAGTGACCTTATTCTCTTGGTTTTTATGCTATTCTGAATGTTCAGTTATTCTTTGTTTCAATTCATTTTTTTTAATTAGAAGGCTTTGTTCTTTCCAAGTAAAAGGCTGAGGAGAGATTGCCTGGTTTTGGAATGAAAACAATTCAATAGCTATGCTCACTTTCTGTAATACTGAATCCCCCTGGTTTGCCTCTACAGTCTGAACTGCTTCTGGCAAGGCTTTGATTTCTTTGCCTTGGGAAGACTTTTGCAGTTCTTCCAATTCTACCTCTGTGAAAAGTTCATTTTTGTATTATAAATTAACATTTATTTGCTAGCCTCTGTTCTGTTATATCTGCTTATGGATGTTGTTTTTTCTAAAACCAGTACTTTCTTTTCAGATATCTTTTTCTCATTGGGTTTGATTTATAATAATATATTTTTTTCGTTTTGTTTTCAATTTTCACGTACTTGTGATGGGTAAGCAACTTTTTCCCCAGTAAGTCTTGCAGCTGTTGGCATGGATTGCTCAGTCAGCAGTCCTGAGCTCTGTAGCCAGCATTATGTAACCAAATGTCAAGGAATTCCAACACCTGACATAGCTTTTGTTGACCTGGGCTTGGCCAATCCAGTATAGGTTTCTGTGAAATACATCTCACCATATTATTTATGGGGGAGACATTCTCAACCTGGCTATTCTGGTGAGATTCTTCAATATAACGTAGCTCTCATTCTCCTCAAAGAACACAAAGCTCACAACTATGGCAAGGGGTTTTTGTTTAAGCGTATGGCACGTGTTACCTAGGGATCACCAAAGTGGCTTGCTGCCTCTCTGAAAGGAATTTTTTTGGGTGGTGTTATCTTTACCTGTAGGATGCCAGAATGGCAATAGACAATTGGAGGAGGCTCCTTTCCTGTCCCGATGTGGTTTATTCACTCACTGGAATTGAGCCACCAAGCTGCCAACCTCAGCAAAGCGCAGGCTCAGCATCTTACCAGGTGAGCCACGGAGGCCCCCATGGTAAGGTAATGCCATACAGTAGGTAAGTAAGTAAGTAATCTGTACTGCCATACAGTAGGTAAGTAAGTAAGTAATCATCACCATCATCATTATCATCACCCATCTCTTATAAAGCTGTAAAGGGTGATCCTATCTTCATTTAGAACTAGCCGATAATCCAGCATTGCCTGGTATTTATTTATAGGGGGAAATGTCAGGATCAAATGCAATTTCTAATGTTGGATTTTCCCCCTTACCAGAGAGAGCTGCCTTGTAGAGTACTGTGAAGCTGTTACCATGGCAACTCCACTGCGCTGTACAGAAGCCATTTTACGGCAGTACGTTAGAAGCCATTTAAATGCACAACAGGCTGCATCTTAACAGAACACACAGCCCAAGGGGTGTTAAGGGTGTCTTACCCCCACAGTATTTTTCTCCAGAGAGTAAGTCATCTGCATACCAAGTTTGGTTGAAATTGCTCTAGGCGTTCCAGAGTTATGCTGGAACACACACACACAAACACACACACAGAGAGAGATGGAGTATGGGCAGCTTTCTAGGCTGGTGATGTACACTATTGCTGCAGACACATAAGAACAAATTTGTTCCCACATTTTAAAAAATGTATCAGCCTAGTTGACTTGGCAATGATGAACTTTTATTTATGAATATCTTCAAACTGTTTCAGGTTGTTCCCACTCATTCCCCCCCCCCCTAAAAAAAGTCATTTTGGGGGAAATTATTGTATTTGGTTATTAAATTTATATCTTCCCATCCCCCCCAAAAGCTACTAAATTAAAATGTATATATGATTATTTGGTCCTCTGTTATATTTAAACTCTTTTTTTTTATTATTCTGCCAGAGATACAAAAGAGAGCCAGGCAAGAGTTAACGTGGCTGGCTCCCCAAACAGAAATCAGCAGCTTTTTTACTACTCAATAACAAAGAATTACAACTGTTTTAATGTAGTCTGATAATTTATGATGCACTTTTATTCAGCCTCATTTTAAATACTTTTTTTTTTTTTTTTTTTGCAGATGAGTAGGTTAATTAGTTTTGTGATCAACATTCTATAACTGCCAGCTAAGGTTCTTGCATGGAAGAAAAACATATTCATTACAATGAACAGATGTTATTTTAAAGTAATTTTCCATAACTGCAGCCATTCTGTGTGCTTATGTGGTATCATCATTTCATTGATAAAGATTCCATTTTTCCAAACATGTTCACTGGCAATGCCTCATGCAGAATGAGAGAACTTGACACTGTTTGATTAGCAGTTAGTTTTTTTTTTTTTTAAGGAATTGTTTTACCCTGGAGAGAAGCCAATGCTGAATAGGCTTCTGGGAAAAGAGGCCCTTGCATTGTAAAAGCCTGGGTGAAGGATGAATTGGAATCTTGTTATAATTAGAAATATCTACCTATGATAGAAAGAGGAACGTGGGGGCTCAGTGGCTAAGATACTGAGCTTGTCGATCAGAAAGGTCAGCAGTTCAGCGGTTCGAATCCCTAATGCTGTATAACAGAGTGAGCTGCCATTACTTGTCCCAGCTTCTGCCAACCTAGCAGTTCTAAAGCATGTAAAAATTCAAGTAGAAAAATAGGGACCCCCTTCAGTGGGAAGGTAACAGTGTTCCATTTAGTCATGCCAGCCACATGACCATGGAGACGTCTTTGGACAACGCTGGCTCTTCAGCTTTGAAACAGAGAGGAGCACTACCCCTTAGAGCTGGAAACAACTATCAAGCATGTACGGGGGAACTTTTACCTTTACCTTATCTATGATAGAAGTATAAAATCATCCATCTCATAGCAACTTTGAGGTCAGCAACAGTGAACCAAGGGAAGGAGAACTTAATAATGGGAGAAAAATGAATGATTTGCCCAATACTACATTTGTTGTTCAGGATTAAACAATGGAGTCTTTAGTGCTCTCTGAGCTTGATAGGATTTTTTTCAAGCACTTCATAAAGATAACATCATTAGAACTGATGATGATCTGTACTTGTATCTTTGGTTTCTCCTGACTAGGTGTAAAATCTTGATTTTTACCACATGAAATTTAATATGGTTGGATAGGGCCCGTTGTTCAAGTCGGTCAAGATCTGTTTGGATCCTGAACTTGTCTCCCGGAGTCTTGGCTATTCCTACCAGGTTAATAGTAGCCATGATCCAGGAGAAACTCTTTTTTCCGGCAACAGAGAAGCAGCCATTAAGCTGCACAAGGTCGGGACAACCCCTGAACAGAAGAAAAGCAGGAGAGAGAGTGTGTCGAAATGGTGAGATAAATTTTTACTATTAGAGAAGAGAATACCCAAAAAGACTTAGAGTAAAATTAAGATTGAAGACAAAAGAGAGCAAGCGGCGAATTAAGCCTGTATTAAACATAGGGTGTTATCCTTTTTTTTTAATGGATGGAATTTTTACAAATGCCACTTACTTTTTAAATTGGACTGGTTTCTTTTTTCCTTCTTCTTCTAATTTTCCTCTTTTTTTCATTTTGGTGGACTATGAATTTCTTTCCCTTCTTTTTTCAATGCTCAGCTGGATTTTTTTTTAAAGATTTTTTTTCCTTAAGTTTGGAATCTAAAGGGTAAAAGCAGAGCAAAAAGAGGCTGGAGGCTTGGAAATATTGTTTTTTTTCTTATTCCCTTTGAACATCTGACTTATATCTTATACTTCAAGGCTCCTGATTTTGTATATTGAAAGGGATAGTGGGAAGAGTATGGATTATTTATGCAGGTGCTCTTCTAGAGTACTATCAATAGCTGGATAGGAATGAAGAGAAAGCCTTGACTTGAAAGATTATTGTGAATTTGTTGAAACTTAACAAAAACACCTTGGATGTTTTAGTGGCAGTATTTATAACTTAGAAAAATGGCGCAACATGAAGAAAAAAGAGAAATTACATTACAAATGATTATGCTAGAAATTCAAAAAGCACAAATAAGTACAGAGAATATGCAAAAGAGAATGGAGAATATAAAACAAAAAAAGGAAGAAATAGAGGGAAGAGTTGAGAATATTTACAAAACGGTGATGAAATTGGAGGATAGAGTTCAAAAGATTGAAGAAAAATATGAACAAATTCGTAAGAAAATTGTTGATATTGACAGCAAATTGAGCGTGGTTGGAAATGACAGGAGTGGAGTGTTGAAAGGAGAGATTAACAAACTGGAACTCTATTTCAAACTTCAAAACATGGAAGAAGAAAAGGGAGAAAATCTAACAATGAGAGAAATTCTGGCAGAAACAATGAGAGAAATTCTAGCAGAAACAATGAGAAAAATTCTCGCGGAAACAATGAGAGAAATTCTGGCAGAAGCATTGATGATAACTAAAGGCAAGCTGATGGAAGGAACAGATGGAGAGTTTCAAGTCTTTACAAGATATGTAATGAACAACAAGATGCCAAGAGAAGTCCAAATAAGATTTACCAAGGAAACAATTAGAATACAAATACTACAAATGGCAAGAAATATAGGATTGCACTACTACTGGAAGGACACAGGATGATGAAACGAAATGTTATAATAAAAATTAAGTTAAACTTAGTTAAATTTAGAGTATTATGTATAAAAAAGTAATAATAGTTATAGTCAAATAAATGATTAATAATGATAATGATGCATATCTATATATCTATATCTATCTATATCTATATCTATATCTATATCTATATCTATATATCTATCTATCTATATATATATATATATATATATATATATATATACACACACACACACACACACACACACACACACACATATATATTTGTTTTCGTAGATTTTCACGGGTGTAGGTATGCTGGTTTTGTTGTATTCGGGTCTTTTCCCGTGTAAGGTTAACCTTACATGGGAAAAGACCCGAATACAACAAAACCAGCATATATATATATATATATATATATATATATATATATATATATATATATATATATATATATATATATATATATATATATATATATATATATATATATATATATATATATATATATATATATATATATATATATATATATATATATATATATATATATATATATATATATATATATATATATATATATATATATTAAGCCCACAGCTTGAAGATGGCAGGTGAGATCCTGCCGAAACGTTGCAAAGACAATCTCAACCTTACACGGGAAAAGACCCGAATACAACAAAACCAGTATATATATATATATATATATATATATATATATATATATATATATATATATATATATATATATATATATATATATATATATACATATATATATATATATACATACATACATACATACACACACACACACACACACACGATTGATAATATGAATTTTTACACAAATTGTAAGGGAGGACTATGGAGAGGATGCTGAAAAGCTTTGTTATAAAAGATAAATAACTCTATATAGAATAGAATATAAAGATGTAATACTATTGGATGATTTCAGGATGATGTAATGAAATGCCATAATATAAATGTATTTTAAATTTAGAATACTTTGTATAAAAATGATGTAATAATCAGTTATAGTCAAATGAATGTTTAATAATCATAATAATTGTGTATGTGTGTGTGTATGTATGTATGTATGTTTGTATGTATGTATGCTAGCTGATGAGAGCTAATTAGCTCGAAATAGATCTATACTAGTCTCCCTTTATTTATTTATCAGTACAAATACAACATATATATATGCAGGCAGAAAACCATAATTTTATTTTTAATGTTGCCTTTTTATATTTGTGTTGTATTTGTATTGATAAATAAATCAAGGGAGACTAGTATAGATCTATTTCGAGCTAATTAGCTCTCATCAGCTAGCCATACCCTTTCTGGGATTTGAACCTGTGCTGTATTATATCTTAGGCAGGAGTCTTAGCCACTAAGCCACAGGCTCGCCTCCTTATCAGTAGAGCCAGGGAAATAGGTATGTATTTGTGTTAGGCATACCAGGGGTTGTAACACAAATACATACATACATACATACATACATACATACATACATGCATGCATACATGCATACATACATACATACATTAGATTGATGATATGAGACTTTATGTAAATTGCAAATGAAGACTGTTGTGAGGAAGCAGAAAGGTTTTGTAACCAATCGACACACTGTAAGTAATTGGAGAAGGGTTTTTATACTTTGTGTGTTTGTTTGTTTTATGTTTGTTTAAAAATAGTAGACATGAACTCCTGAACACCGATTCTGGGCCCAGCAAAGGCAATTTGAAATTCCTCAGAATTTTTTTTTTACAACACTGTAATCCCCCTTTTCTCAGGGTGACTGAATGGAACTGAATGTTTACTGAAGGGATGGGTTTCCTGATGCCTATGTAGAGTTCACAGCAGATATTTTATCTTTGTACCCTGAGAGAGAAACATCTGCCACTACCTAGGATTGAACTCTCAACTTTCCAAGTGGGAGGAAAATGTCTTCACCACTAGGCCACCACAAAACTCTAAAATTCCTCAGAAGGTTGATCCTTGGAAATTCCACTGTTGGTTCAAAGCAAGGTAGCTTAGACAGAGAAGCTGTTTTACAGTAGATTAATATCCAACAACAACCCTATCTGATTCTTACAGCCCAATTTCACAAAATCTGGCTATCAACTACACTAAGAACCACTACAGTCTCCCAGATGACAGCATCTTTATCCACATCATTGCCTCTGAGTCAGAGGTGATGCCACATGTAATCCAGGTGGGCATATTTCTGAGAATGCTCCCTGAACCCAAACAGGTCTCTGTAATGCATGTCTAGTTGGCTTTCTAGCTATGATTACATGGATGACAAAGACCACTGTGATGTTATTGCCTTCCTCATCTCCACTAAAATAATCATCCTCTATTTTTGCCCTCTCTCTCCCACATACAGGGGCCCATTCACCAAGAAGCAACAACAATAGCACTTAGAGTTATATACCATTTTTCAGCCCTAAGTGGTTTACAGAGTCAACATATTGCCCCCAACAATCTGGGTCCTTATTTTACTGACCTTGGAAGGATGGAAGGCTGAGTTAACCTTGAGCAGGTGAGTATCAAACTCCTGGAATAAGCAGTAAATTAACCTGCAGTACTGCATTCTAACCACTATGACACCACAGTTCATATCCAGTAACCAATCTAGCATTCAAGTGTATTTGCCCAGTACTTAATACTGAGTTGCCACAAAGATGCACCAGACTACAAGTAATTCCACTCCAATACTTGCATTATATCTACCATGGAGGGCACCTCCAGTTCCAGTAAAAAAAAGCTCTCTTTTCAAGTCTATTGTCCCATTGTTCCAACCCAATAACCATGATTCATCAGCCAGTTGATCAGCAGATAGCTGACCAGCAATCCTACTACAGCTGCCATGTTGCTGCTAACTCCATGAAGTAGTAGTCCATCCTCATGTGTCAAGTAATTCTTCTCCTGGCACCCAATCTATTGATCTCAAGAGATGGTTTTACTTTTGCTTCTCAACTCCCTTTGCTGCAAGTTCTTGCCTTGCTCTAGGACAAAAATACCTCAAAACCCCTCTGTACTCTTGGCTCTTCTTCATATGCTAATTCATTATCCAACATAAACATTTGGAAAGTACCACTTTTCATGGGTCTGAATGATGTTGGAAACAAGGGTGCAGCTCCAAGATCTCAGCATCTTCCAATTAGCCTTCAATTTACTACTGGTATTAGTTCAAAGTTATAATGGGGCCACTAATATGACCCAGATTAAAAATTCTGACAGCTAGTTCATTGACCCCAAAATCAAGTAATATAGTTTTTGGCACTTGGCAACCAGTCACATTTATGGCCATTTGCAGCATCCTAGTGTCATGTGACCACAAGTTATAATATTTTTTTGCTGGGAACCAGTGTTTACTTCGGATTTCCAGCAAAAACATCTACTCTAGACAATTTACTTATTGACTGTGGTGCAAAAAAATATATTGTGAAATTGTGTTTGGACTTATGTGTCAACTCATGAAACTTCCCCGACCTCTTCCAAGTTGCCATAGGTAGGGGTGGTGGAAAATCATGCTCCGCAGCTGCACCAAGGAATTTACTACTCAGTCCTAACAAGATGCATTCTGGCTGAGCAAGTCAAGGCCATCTCAGTGAATACCAGCAATGCCTGGAGGGAGTGACTTCTACAACCTGTGAAATTACCTCATTGGGGAATGTGACTGGATGACACCCATTGGGGGAAGGAGGAAACAAGGTCAGAGGCAAGGCGTGAAGGGGGTGAAGTCAGAGTTAGCTTCACCTAGGTAATGCTGACATGGTGCTCCCAATAAAAGGCTGAATTTTTATTGCCAGATGGCTGAGACTCTTAATTGCGTTAGGGCACAGGTCAGAACCCTGACATTATGATTTTATTTATTTAATTCATATGCCATCCATCTTACTGTCACACAACTCTGGAGTCATAACCCACTGAATGACCAGCACAACTTATGACTGTAATTCTGGGCTCAATTATAGTTGTAGGTTGAAAACTATCTACTGCATATATTCTAGCTTCAGCTCCATTTTACTACCAAAATGTTCTCCCACAAATAACTTCTTTTCCTTCTTCCTTTCCTTTTAATTCTTGCTCCTTTTTCCTTTCATCTGGTGTTTCTTTAGCACAGCGGTGTCAAACTGGATTTCTTCAAGAGCCAGTTCAGCATTATAGTTCTCATCCAAAGGCCAGTCAGGGGGGGGGGGGAGTCAGGACGGACACCTCCTGCAGCATTTAAGGGGCCACCTCCTGCAGCATTTAAGTTCCCCCATACCTCATTTTGTCTGGAGAGTGCTGCAACAGGCATCCAGGCTGAAAATGGAGCACAGGGGGACTATGTCCACCCACCCTGTGCCCTGTTTTTGCTAGCAGAGGCACCGTGAGCTGGTCCTTTGCTATTTCCAGGTGGGCCGCATGAGCCACATTTAAGCACCCCATGGGCCCTTAAGTTTGACACCCCTGCTTTAGCACTTTACTTTTGTTTCCCTGCATTCCATGAACAAGAAATGGATGAATCACGCTAGACAGAGAGATACATTGTCTTCCATCAGTTGTTGCTCTGAATGCACATATACATTTTCACCAGTGCTTAACTGGAACCCACTCCACTAACTTACACTAACTCTCATTATAAACTCTGAGATCATTAACTTCCAGTACAGATGTACAGATGCATATGCCATTGCTATCAAGAGGTATTTGTCACCATCATCCATATTTAGAACACTATTAAATATAATCTTTGGTGTTGCATTAATCATTTGGACTTGTCCCTGCCTATCATAGTTAGGCAGCAGTGTGTTCAGATTTCTATGCATATTTTAGAGAGTCAATTTGGCATGATAGTTTAAGGCACTGGACTCAGGGATGGGATTCAGCTGGCTCGGACCAGTTCAGGCAAACCAGGTATTAATTTTAATCTGGTTCACTGAACCGGTAATTGCAAGGACTGGGTGACTTTGCCTGCCCTGCCTCACTCATCCCAGGCATCTCCATGCAGCCCATTTTGGATGTGAGGTAAATGCAGGGCCCACATGGAGGCTCTCTGGGATGGCAAAAAATGGGCTTTCCAGAAGTAGTCTGAAAATGGGCTCAATTCCAGCCCCCGAAAGGCCTCCGGAGCCTGGGGGGGCGTTTTTTCCCCTCCTGGAGGCTCAAGAAAAGCACCCAAAGCCTGAGGAATGTGAAAATCCCCCCCACCCCTGCTGTGGTGCTGGAAGCCAACTAGGCCATGCCCCCATGGCCATGTCCACCCAGCAAACGGGCAGAGAACTGGTTACTACATTTTTTCAATCCCATCCCTGACTGGAAACTTAGTTCTAGCCACAAAACCAACTGGATGACCAGAGTCCAGGAACTCTCTCTTAGCTCTGGGAAGCAGACAATGGCAAACCACTTCTGAAAAACTTTGTTGAGAAAATAATACAGATTTACCCAGGCAGATGCCAGGAGTCCAGACTGGCTAGCAGGTGCTCCCCCCCCCCACCCCTCAACAAAAAAGGCATATTTATAAAAAAATGAGATTTTAAAGTGCTTTTGTCAGAACATTTCAGAGGTATGTACTTTTCTAAATTCCAAATTGCACATTAGTTTTGGAGATGAGAAACACTCACCAGCCTTTTAAGCAAATTATGCTGGGTTTGTTATGTACAAAGTCTTCGTGAATTTCTTGGTTTTCTACTCAGAAAAAGCTGGGGAATAATAAAAATGTGGAATTTTTTGTGAATAGTTTTTTATGATTGTATTTATAATATGCATTTTTTTCTTTATCTTCATTTGCATATCATACTATGTCTCTTACCCCTCCCAACCAGACTTTCTTTACTTTTCTGTACCCATTATAAATTACTGGTGATTTTCTTGGTAGACTGGGAGAAGTTAGAGAAAAAAATGCTAGCACATCATAGTACTTTTTTTTCCATCCGGCAGTTCAGATTTTACAAATCTGTATTTACCTTCTGCTCTGTTTGTGTTTATTTTGCAAATTTTTAATTTGGAAAAAGTTGGGGATCTATTTCCATTTAACTAAAATAATTGGAATGCTATTATTGTTGTTCGTCGCAGAATCAGCTGGATATTTTTGTATATTAATGATGATGATGTTTTGTTGTTGTTGTATGGCATTATTATTAGTGTATGCCATTCTTACATTATCTAGGAAACCTCAATGCAATGATAGTAATTGAACTGCCAAGATACCGTGCTCTGTTGCAGGAAATTCTCATGAGCTTCCCATGGCACACCATAGAAAGGTGAGCTTTTCACTAGAAAGAAAGACAAGTGGCTCTTCTATAACATAATCCAAGGCCCCTTCCTTCCTCAGTGCCACCTTGCAAACTGGTGCCACAACTGGGATGGTTCTGAGGGCAAGAATTTGACTGTCTGAATGGAGCACCAGCTCGTTTCCCACCAAAGTGGTACCTAGTACATCTACTTTCAAACAGTTAGGTGGACAGAACCTCAGGCGAGTGATGGGAGCTTACTCTGACATGCAGTGCTGGGATTTGAACTGCTAGAGCAGAAACTATCTCCAGTGTCATTAAGACACTGAACTACCACAGATCTATTGGAATGCTGAAAGGCCGGAAACAAATTTTCACTGAAATAACATTTCCTAAAGTATCTTGAATATTAAACCTATCTGGTACCCCAACTGGGGCATACTTAACTTTCATTTCTCAGCTTTCCTTGAGACCTGTAATATCTGATCTAAAGGTAGATCAGATATTACAGGTCTCAAGGAAAGGTCTCATATATATATAACTGTTTTATACTACCATCATTTGTTATCATTCTTTTCCTCAATGCTATACTACAAATCAATCAGCAATTTTCTTTCTCCTACTAAGGAGCCCAACATTCATAACAGAAAGCACAGATTAAGCACCCCAAGCTTACATAAATTTAGAGACGAAACTATATCACAGTCATTCAGAAAGCTAATTTCTATTGAAACAGCCTATTGGTCCATATAATTCAGTTCTGTCTAGACAAGGGTGAGCAGTGGAAATGGTCAAAAGACTGAATTGAACCAGGATGGTCCATGAGAAAATTTCATTTCTCTTAGGTGAAGAGAGTTAGTCTATATTTTCTCTTTTTTACATCTAGTTTATGAAGGATATAAAAAGAAGCTTCCCAAACAGATGCCAAAAAATGGGGAGAAAATGCCACTTATTTCATTGTCAGGGTGAAGGACAGAAAAATATGAAAGTTAGCAATATGCCCATCTTATATTACAAATATAAGAGAATATGTTATATTCCTTTCCTCCCCGACATACGACCGGGGATTCCCTCTGTTGACAGCTAGCAACAGCCATGCTGCGCCTTAGCCAATCAGGCGCGGCTTGGCTGAAGGCGGGCTGTTCTGCTTCCCTGATTGGTTTCTCTGCCTGACAGCTCTTCGTATAAATAGCTGTCAGGCAGAGGAACGAGCGATTCTCTCCTGTATTAGTTCTTGCTGTTTGATTCAATAAAATTGTGTTGGACGTTCCTCAGCGTGTCAAGCCTCATCTTTCCCCACACCTCTTCACTGGCGACGAAGGTGGGATCGCTCTGAGGCGACAAACCTGAAGGAACCCGACCTCCTCGATCTGCCGCTTGAGTTCCAGCTCCCCGAGCCGAACAACTCCAAGCTGCCATGGCATCGCTTCCCCCGTTCGCTCCCTTCGGGACAGACGGAGAAAGATGGACCGGTTTTTTAGAGCACTTCGAGTGCTTCATGAGGGCCAATGGAAAGCGGGGTATTCTGATGGAGGAGAAATGTAGTTTCTTCCTCAGTAGTTGTGGAACCCCGATGTGTAACGCCGCCCGGGCGTTGGCAGCCCCTCTGCCAGTCCACGAACTTGACTGGGACACTTTGATGGCCAAACTGAAAGGGCACTACGCCCCAACCCCATCGAAGATAGCGCGGAGGTACGCGTTCCGCCAGTGTGTCCAGAAACCCCACGAAGATGTCAGCCAGTTCCTCCAGTCCCTGAGGACCACGGCCATCCCTTGCGAGTTCCTGGACCTGGAGGACAACCTGGTGGAGCAGTTCGTCAGCGGGGTCAAGGACCTCTGGCTGAAGAGACGCGTCCTGACCCGGCCAGAAATCACCTTGGCCGAGGCGGTCGCTGAGGCGCGCGCGGTGGAGTTGTCCGAACAATCCACCGCCGAAATGGACCGTCACCAGCTGCCGAACTATCCAGCCCGCACTTGCCTCATTGATCAGCTGGCGCCGTTGCCTAGCCCGGCTGAAGAAGAGGAAGAGCTGGTGGCCCGCCTGGCAGAGCTGCAGAGATGCCGCAATCCGCGACCACCGCGCCAGACTACGGCAGCCTGCCTTGGCTGCGGGGGCAGCCACGACCGGTCAGCCTGCCCTTTCCGGGCGTCCATCTGCCGCCGGTGCTCCAAAAAAGGGCACCTGGCCCAGGTTTGCCGGGCTGTGCTGCCTCCGTCTCCACTCCAAGGAGCCTCCGGCCAGCAGACGACCACAGGACCGCAGCAGCCCCGCAGCCAGCCGCGCACGAGAGCCAGCTGCTACGCCGTGGAGCCAGGACCAGCAGCCGCCCCTGCTGAGGCAATCTACCAGGCCTCCGCAGGTGCGGACAGAATCAAGGTGTCAGTCCTCATTGAGGGCGCCCCTTGCGTAATGGAGGTGGACTCCGGCTCGTCCCGCTCCATAATTTCATGGGCTGACTTTAACAAACTCTGCCCCGGCGTCCTAAAACGCCAATTGACTGCCAGCCCCATGGCCCTAAGGGACTATCAGGGGTCACTTATCCCAACCCTGGGCAGCTATACAGTTAGGGTTGAATATGGGGGGTTTTCGGGATGCCTGCCCGTTCTGCTGGTCGAAAAGCCCCTCCCCGCATTGCTGGGGCTGGATTGGTTCCCCGCCCTAGGTCTCTCCGTGCAGGGGGTGTATTCCCTCTCAGACACACCCCCTGACGTGGCTGCTCTCATCTCCGCCTACGCGGACGTGTTTGATGGCCAGCTTGGGCTGTATAAGGGCACCCCCATCTCTCTTAATTTAGATCCCCAGGTTGCTCCCATTAGGCTGAAGGCCCGCAGGGTGCCTTTTGCCTTAAGGGCCAAAGTTGATGAGGAGATTGACCGCTTGCTGGCACAGGGCGTATTGGAGCCTGTTGACTACTCACGTTGGGAGACCCCAATAGTGGTCCCCGTGAAGGCCGACAGCTCCATACGCCTCTGCGCCGACTTTAAATCCACCATCAATTTGGCCCTTCAGGCAAACCCCTATCCAGTCCCTGTTGTACAGCACCTGCTCCACTCCCTGGGGCAGGGCTGTATTTTCGCGAAACTGGATATGGCGCAGGCCTACCAGCAGCTCCCGGTGGATGACGAAGCGGCGGCTGCGCAGACTATCGTCACCCACCGAGGTGCTTTCCGTTGCCGCCTCCTCCAATTCGGCGTTTCCGTGGCTCCGGGGATCTTCCAGAGCCTCATGGAGCGATTGCTCCATGGGCTCCCTGGCGTTGTACCCTATTTCGACGATGTCCTGATCGCGGTGTCCAGCCGCTCAGGACTCCTCGAAATGTTGGGGAAGGTCCTCGACCGTTTTAGGGGCGCGGGTCTCAAATTAAAGTGCAGCAAATGTTCATTTGCTGTGCCTAAAGTGGATTTCCTAGGCTTCTCCATAGATGCCCATGGAATCCACCCCACCCCTGACAAAGTCGCAGCTATTAAGAATACCCCCACCCCCACCTCCAAGGCGGAGCTGCAGTCGTTCTTAGGGCTTTAAAACTTTTACGCGCCATTTTTGCCGCACAAGGTGTCACTAGCCGAGCCGCTGCATCGGTTGCTCGACCGATCCGTGGCCTGGCGCTGGGGCAGCTGTGAAGCGCATGCGTTCGCGGCTGTCAAAGACATGCTGATGTCAGAGGCAGTCCTAGTCCAATACAGTGACAGGATGCCCCTGACTCTAGCGTGTGACGCCTCCCCCGTGGGTTTGGGGGCTGTCCTGAGCCATGTCCTCCCCAACGGCTCGGAAGCCCCCATAGCTTTTTATTCCCGGACACTCTCTCCAGCGGAGAGGAACTACAGCCAGATCGACAAGGAGGCTCTGGCTGCTGTGTCCGGGGTTAAAAAGTTCCACGAGTACCTCTACGGACGGCATTTCACGCTCTTCACTGACCACAAGCTGCTCCTTGGGCTTCTGGCCGGTGACCGTCTGACCCCTCCCATCCTGTCTCCCCGGATGACCCGTTGGGTGGAGTTCCTAGCGGCATACTCGTATGCCCTGGTCTACCGCCCTGGCAAGCAGCTGGGGCACGCTGATGCCCTCAGCCGCTGCCCCTTGCCCATCTCTGACCCACAGACAGTGCCTTGCCTGTCTGTTTTGGCCATTGCAGACCTGGCCTTGCCGCTCTCCGCAAGCGATGTGGCTGCAGCGTCTCTGGCCGACCCCACCCTCTCCCAGGTGATGGCTTGGGTTCTGCGGGGTTGGCCTGGGGGGCTGGTGTCTGACGACCACCGCCCCTACAAGGCCAGGCAGCTAGAGCTGTCTCTCCACAGTGGGTGCCTCCTGTGGGGGGACAGGGTGGTCATTCCACCCACCCTGCGCGAACAGGTGCTGTCTCGCCTCCATGAGGGCCACCCAGGCATAGCGTGCATGAAGGCACTTGCGCGCAGCTATGTTTGGTGGCCCCGTCTGGACGACGAGATAGCTACCTGGGTTGCCAGGTGCTCGACCTGCCAGGTCTCCCGTCCAGCGCCTCCGGCGGCCCCGCCGCGGGAGTGGGAGATTCCTCGCAGCCCATGGTCACGCCTCCACCTGGATTTCGCTGGGCCTTTCCGAGGCCAGGTTTTCCTGGTCGTGGTGGACGCTTACTCGCGCTGGGTGGAGCTCATCCTCATGACCTCCACCACAGCCAAGGCCACTGTCTGAGCATTAACGCGCCTGTTTGCCACCCATGGCTTGCCAGACGTCGTTGTGTCGGACAATGGTCCCCAGTTTGCGTCCACTGTGTTTCAGGGATTCCTGGCCTCCCAGGGCATCCGGCACGCCCCGGTAGCCCCCTATCATCCAGCCAGCAATGGCCAGGCGGAACGCGCTGTGCGCTCAGCCAAGGACGCCCTTGGATGGATGGACAAGGGCGACTGGCCCACGAGGGTGGCTGCTTACCTCCTGGTTCAGCATTCCACCCCGTGCCCACTGTCTGGGAAAACCCCTGCTGAGCTGCTGATGGGCCAGCGCCTGCGGACCACCTTAGATAGGTTGCACCCAACCTATTCAGAGGCACAGCCGAGCAACCTGGGGCCCCCTTCCCGTTCTTTCCTCGAGGGGCGATCCGGTATGGGCGAGGGCCTTCTCGGGGGACTTGAAGTGGGTGCCTCACCTCTGTAACCGGCCCCTGCTCTTACAGGGTCCGGACCGCCGACGGTGCAGACTGGCGCCGCCACGTGGATCAGTTAAGGCGTCGCCAACCTCTGGATCCAACCAACAACCCTGCAGGGTCGGCCTCTGCCATTCAACCGCAGGGCCTCGGGTTGACGCCGCAACCGATCCCTCCGCCGTGGCCGTTGCCCGCTCCGCAAGACCTGCCAGCAGAGACTGGGCCCGGCGCCTTCCGCTGGCCACAGCACTCCAGCATTCCAGCCCCCGTTGGGCAACCAGTTCCAGCATTGCACCCCGCTTTGGCCTTCCCTCAATCAGGCCAGCCCTACCCTACAAGTATTTTAAAATTCCCTGCCTCAAGCCCGCCAGCGGCCACGCCACCTCGGCCCTGCCTACCTGCTCAAGAGTCTCTGCCTCCTCCTGGGTTAGGCCTCCAAGATGGCGCCCGGAGCTCCACTCCCTCCCGGGAGGAGCTCCCACGTGCACCACCTCCTCCTCCGATGGTCTGCCCAGTTCTGAGGCGTTCTGGGCGTGTCCGACGCCGCCCTGCATATCTTAGCGACTACGCATGCTCCGCTGTCACGCATGCGTCCTCGCTAGGGGGGAAGGAGTGTTATATTCCTTTCCTCCCCGACATACGACCGGGGATTCCCTCTGTTGACAGCTAGCAACAGCCATGCCGCGCCTTAGCCAATCAGGCGCGGCTTGGCTGAAGGCGGGCTGTTCTGCTTCCCTGATTGGTTTCTCTGCCTGACAGCTCTTCGTATAAATAGCTGTCAGGCAGAGGAACGAGCGATTCTCTCCTGTATTAGTTCTTGCTGTTTGATTCAATAAAATTGTGTTGGACGTTCCTCAGCGTGTCAAGCCTCATCTTTCCCCACACCTCTTCAGAATATTTGTAAACTCAGGGTTGAATTTGATGGCCCTTGGTGCTTTTTGAGCTTGATTGTTTCCTTCCAGATGTTTCATTGCCCAGCTAGGTAATATTATCAATAATTTTCTCTTTTTTATATGCTAATGGCTTGCCCTGTCAGTGTTGGTGGCCATGGAATTAGGCTGTTGTTTACCACTAGCTTGTTTATCTGTGTTGGTAGTATTTGTTCGGGTGTTTTTTAGAGTTTGGTTGTTGGTATTGTGTTAAACTTAGTGATAATCTCTGCTCATCTGGACATTGATTGCTGGTGTGGAGGTACTTTGATCTTTTTTGTTTCCTTTTTATCTTTTTGATTGTCTTACTGATGACGTTATTTGAAATATCCACAAGAAATGTCTACAAGGAAACAACCAAACTCAGAAAGCACCAAGGTACCAATATGTTGTGTATATCATGCCCATTTTTGCTATCGATGAGTAGAATGGGAAAGGGAAGAAGGTAGGTCTAAAAAGTAATATGTTTGGCCTTTTTAAAAACAAAATTCTACTCGGCTATTTTCTCTTTATTCAGAACCAACTTATAACCCTGCGTTGCCCGGGTATTTATTTATTCCAATCCTGTATTACACAGGAAAACGTATGAATTATATGCATAGTGTCAAATCAAAGTAATTTTATTCACAGACATTTAAAATAATCAAAGCCTTGTTGAAAATGTCCAGACCAAACTAATTTCTAATGTTGGATTTTCCTCCTTACCAGAGGGAGCTGCCTTGTGGAGTAATGTGAAGTTGTTACCATGGCAACTCCACTGCAGTAGAAGCCATTTTAAGGCACAAAAGGCTGTATCTTAACAGACACCCCCCCCCCCCAAGGAGTGTTAGGGGTGTCTTGCCCCCCACATTATTGGTTTCTAGAGAGTAAGTAATCGTTGTACCAACTTTTGGTTGAAATCGCTCAAGGCTTCCCAGAGTTATGCTTGAACACACACGTATGCACACACACACAGTCATTTATGTGTGTGTGTATCTGTGTGTGCCTTGCTTTGTTTTTAGAATGTATGTATGTATGTATGTATGTATGTATGTATGTATGTATGTATGTATGTATATATGTCTGTATGTATTTGTGTTACAACCCCTGGTATGCCCAAATAAAGTCTCCCTTTATTTATTTATCAGCACAAATACAATACACACACACAGACACACATTCTAAAAATAAAGCAAGACACCCCCATCTCTTAAAATGAAACTTTTCCGCATGTTTTTTGTCTGAACCCTGTGGTTCAAAAGTTCCACCTAAGCTGCAGAGCTATCAAAGCTGAACTTGATAGCAAAGTTTTGATTTACTTTCAATTCTTTTCTAATTCTTATTTGATGCTGCTCTCCTTGATCTTTCTCAAGTATATGATTCTTCACCAAGAAACCAGATTTACAAATCTTGTAAACACTCTTCCCTGTTTTTCTTCAATTGTCAAATGTCTCATTACCATGTATTGGTATTGTTGAATAGACAATACTATTAGTTTAATAGACTTGACTTCATGTTTATTTTTCCACAGTACTCTCCATCTATCTTCTGCAGGATAGGGGCAAAAAGAAATATGAGGCTATGAATATATATAAGTAGTCATTGACTTACAACAGTTCATTTAGTGATCATTCAAAGTTACAACAGCACTGAAAAAAGGGACTTTTCACACTTGCAACTGCTGTGAAAATTGCAACTTGCAACTAAACTGTAGATGCTTGGCAATTGATTCATATTTAAGATGATTGAAGTATCCCAGGGTCATGTGATCCTCTTTTATGACTTTTTAAAAATGGGTAAGCCAGATTCACTTAACAAATGTGTTACTAACTTAACAACTGCAGTGATTCACTTAACAACTGTAGAAAGAAAGGTTGTAAAATGTGCAAAAAATCACTTAACAACTGTCTTACAGCCACAGACATTTTCGGCTCAATTGTGGTCATAAGTGGAGGACTATCTGTAATCAAAGTCCTAACCCTTTTCTATATATTTATTCTGACCTGGCTTCCCCAAAAAGCACGAGGCAGAGTCCTGGTCCCGACAAAACCCCTTTTATTAAACAAATGTGAATTATTCTCATTCACATTCAGCAAAGGCTTTGCAAACAGTCTTTCAAAGGAATATTTATGACTATCTTGCAAAGCTGCCATGTAAATATTTTCCAAATGAGGTGCTGTGCAAAGAGAGGCTGGGCACAGAGTCTCTGAGATTCACAGACAGATCTTCACACTCCTGAAATGAATCTAACAACCAACTGAACAAATTGTTTTCTGAAAAAGCCCACTCCTCTTTTGCTCCTCTTTTATTTCCTATGGGAGGGTCCAATCCTCCCTTCCACCTGTGACTTTACTCCCAAGTCTACCCTGATTTCTGAGTTGTTCTTTTCTTCTGGCAGCTCTGCGCATGCGCACACTGGGAACAGGCTCTAACTGTTCCTCTGCCTCACTGCTGTCTAGTTCTGTAGGCACCTGATCACTGCCAGACAGCCTTGGCCCTGTTTCTACCTCTGATGCAGAGCCCTCGTCTGAGCCTTCCCCTGCCTCCAACACTGGCCCATGCTCCTCCCCAACCTCCTCACTGTCCGACTCTGCTGCCAGCTCCGCTGGCCACTGGTGGGCCACAACAATATTGCATGTATGATACAGAAAAAGGAACTTATATTGTACAATTGCAACTGCCATCTTGAATTCTTTTTATGTCCCTCTGAGTGAAGATCATTTTTTAAAGATATTCACCACTCAATAAATAATCATATCGAAATGTCTGTGCAAAAATCCCAGCAGAGTTTTCTAAATGATTGTTCTTAATGCAACATGAAGCTGTTCCCTTGCTACCAGTTTGATTTATATAATTTCCTTTTCCTTTTAAGTCATGGAATTATTTTGTGCTCTATGCTTCTATCCGCTTTGATTATTTCAAAGGAAAGACATACAAGCATGGAACAAATGCATAATATTTCAGTATTTGAAAACTAGAAGCTTTCGATGTTTAAGCACCAGCACTATTTAACAGCCAATAAAAAATGCTGAATAGAGAGTATATTGTTGTATTTAGTATTTGACAATTTTGGAAAGATTTTATGGCATCCTTTCTTATCCTTGTTACAAGCCTATTAATCAAAAATGTCATTTCAAATAGTAGCAATTCAAAATTTAATGCAAAATTCATATTTTCATGTGAACGAAATGCCTGTTCATCTTTTATCCTCAGGTCAGATGTCGTGCTCAAGAATAATTCACAAAATTTATCTGCTTATTCAACATATTATGAATTGTTCCATGACTTGCACTTGCCTGTTTTTTTTTTTTTGTAATGTTTTCAGTTTTTATTTTGGTTTTATAAGTTTGATTTCAGAGCATATTGTTTTTTATTGTTTTATTGAATTTTGTTCATTACTTTTGCTATTTGATTGCTTTAATTATGTGAGCTCCCTAGACTTACAAATATAAGATGGGCAGCTATACAAATACAAATACATAAATAGTTTGCCCTTTTTTAAAAATGCATAACTTCAGAGCCAGGCACATATCCTTTTCCTTTTCTCTTCCAGTATTTTTTTATAGCAAGAATACCAACATTAAATAAACAAAGGAAGAAGAGGAAGAAATAATAGCAAAATAATAAAGTCTGCATCCTTCAATATAAACTTGTTCCACATGTTTAAAAGAGATGGGGCTTCTGTTGCACAATTGTGGGTACCACCTTGACCTTTTTATTTTATTTTTATTCTGCCTTTATTGTTTTTATAAATACCTCTAAGGTATGAAACTCGGTTGAATACAATGGGGATGTGATAGATAAACTAGTGGGAGTAGGAAAAGAAGAAGGAGGAAGATTAAGAGGCAATAAATCTTGAAGATATGTTGATTGAATTTCAAAGCAAGTGATTAATAGGAAATAAATATGTTGCTTTGGCCATGTAGGCATCATGGGACTGGATTAAATTGCAATGCAAATCTATGAAGAAAAAACAAATGGGTTGAGAGTAAGGGGAAGACAGAGTTGACATGTTCTGAATTTTGTTGATTAGGCAATACCTTCTGGTGTGTTCCAAAGAACCTGTTTTCTCCCTACCCCTTAGAAAAGCATCTCACTGACATACTTTACTCCATGATTTTTGTTGTTGTTAGTTGTGAACTCGCGTCTGACCCATCATGACTCCATGGACAATGTTCCTCCAGGCCTTCCTGCCCTCTACCATCCTCTGGAGTCAATTTAAGGTCATGCCTACTGCTTCATTGACTCCATCCATCCACCTCCATTCTCTGTCATCCCCTTCTTCTTTTGCCCTCCATCTTTCCCAGCATTAGCCTCTTCTCCAGTGAGTCTGATTTTTAAAAGGTATTAAAGACCTGCTTCTTTCCTCAGGTGCCAGGTCAGGGAATTGTACTCAATGGAATGAGTTTTCCATGCTTGTTATATCCCTATGTTTCTGTGTTTCGCTTTTATTATTTGCTTGCAGTGCTAGTTCACAAGGATTTATTGCTGGTTACTGATGATATATGTTACCTGAGTTGTGTGCTGAGTGGACAGCAAAATAAAACAAAATGCCCTGAATGTAATAGTTCATGTGAGATGATGAGACCTACAGAAATAGAGAGGTGAGAAGCTTAAAGGTCAAGAAGGAATGTGTATAGCCTTATGCAAATGTGGTTGAAACAAGGATGGGCTGCAAAAATTAGAAAGCTATGAAAAAGAATGGTAATTATTTAAATTACGTATACAGTAGATACATTTTCTTCTCTTTTTATTTAGGATAGAATAGAGCAGTGATGGCAAACCTTTTTGGCACCAAGTGTCAAAAAGGGAGTGTGCACATGCCCATGTGCTTCACACGCTTGTCTGGACCACAACCCAGAAGAGGAGATGCCCAGGGTGCATGTGCATGCCCAAAAATGAACTTTTGGTTTCCATCATGTGCATGCGTGCTGGCCAGCTAGTCTTCCAGGTTTCTGTAGCACATGCACACATGACGATCAGCTGGCCGGTATACATGCTCATACAGGAAAACAGAAGACCAGCTCTTTTCTGAAAGTTTCTGGCACTGTCACACATACAAAGCCTGCACATTCATCCATGCCAGAAACCTGGAAGAGGAAGAGGTGACATCACACGTGCCAGATGATATATCTCTGTGTGCCATTTCAGGCACACTTGCCACAGGTTTGCCATTATGGGTATAGAATAACAGAGTTGGAAGGAACCTGGAAGTCTTCTAGTCCAACCTCCTGCTCAGGCAGGAAACCCTACACAACTTCAGACAAATGGTTATCCAACATCTTCTTTAAAACTTCCAGTGTTGGACAATTGACAATTTCTGGAGTAGAGTGGTTCCACTGATTGATTATTCTAACTGTCTTGAAATTTCTCCTTAGTTCTAAATTGCTTCTCTCCTTGATTAGTTTCCACCCATTGCTTCTTGTCCTGCCCTCAGGTGCTTTGGAGAATACTTTGACTCCATCTTCTTTGTGGTAATCCCTGAGATATTGAAACACTGTTATCATGTCTCCCCTAGTCCTTCTTTTCATTAAACTAGACATTACCAGTTCCTGCATCCGTTCTTCATATGTTTTAGCCTCCAGTCCCCTAATCAACTTTGTTGCTCTTCTCTGCACTTTTTCTAGAGCCTCAACCTCTTTTTTACAACATGGTGACCAAAACTGGATGCATATTCCAAGTATCTCTTTACCAAGGCATTATAAAGCATTAGTATTAACACCTCATGTGATCTTGATTCTATCCCTTTGTTAATACAGCCTAGAATGTCTCATGCATTTAATCTTTGGCTTATTATTTCTTACATTTTTCCTCCACTTTGAATAATGTTGATTAGTTGGTTGATTGATGGATGGGTTATATTCCATCAAGTCAGAGTCAATTCATTTTTCTAGGACAATCTGTTCCTAACCTGGTCCTTCAGGTTTTTCAATGGTGAACTTGTAGCCACTTTGCTGGTGGTCACCTACATCTTCTCTTTTCTCACACCTTTATCTCACTCATTCACTTCTCTTTTCTCCCACCGAAACATAGATCTTCCAACATAGATCTTCAGCTCTTCCAAAATGCACCTATTGACACTATAACTGAGACCAACCTCTTTGCTGCTGGTCAGCCTCTTATTTTCTTTTCTCCCACCCTTCCCAACATTATGGACTTGTCAAGTAAGTTGGATGTTGTTTGATTAATTTGTGCTACCCAGTCAGTGTCAGCTCTTAGTATCTGCTTAGATAAGACAAACTGTTAAAGCTGTTCCTAGCCTAGACCTTCAGATTTTCCAAACCTGAACCCATTAACACTGTTATTGAGACTTATCTAACTTGAAGCTGGTCACCCCGTTTATCTTTCCTTCCTTGGAAAGAGAAATATAGGATGACCAGCTTCAAGGTAGATAGTGTCCCAACACTACAACTTTCTCACAAAAGTCAGGTCATCACATGTTGTGTGACTGACAAAAGTAAATTTGAGCCTAGACATTTGTGACTCCCAAGTGAAACTCTGGGATTTTTTTTGGGGGGGGGGGATGATTCACTTATTTGTTTTCTTGCCTACTGAATAATTTGCTTATTCATAAAGGCAATAGGGGATGCAGAGGCTCAGTGGCTAAGTTGCTGAGCTTGTCAATCAGAAAGGTCAGGAATTCAGTGGTTCGAATCCCTAGTGCCGCATAACGGAGTGAGCTCCCATTACTTGTCCCAGCTTCTGCCAACCTAGCAGTTTGAAAGCATATACAAATGCAAGTAGAAAAATAGGAACCACCTTTGGTGGGAAGGTAACAGCGTTCAGTGCGCCTTCGGTGTTTAGTCATGCCAGCTACATGGCCATGGAGAGATCTTCAGACAACGCTGGCTCTTCATCTTTGAAACAGAGATAAGCACTGCCCCCTAGAGTCAGGAATAAATAGCACATATGTGCAAGATGAACCTTTACCTTTAAAGGGAATAGTGTGATGGGTATATACATGTAACAGAATAACATTTGGAAGGGTTCTTGGAGGTCTTCTAGAGGGCTTGTAGTCCAACCCCTTGTTCAGACACAAAACTATACCATTTCAGACAAATCATTATCCAATCTCTTCTTAAGAAACTCCAGGTTTGAACACCCACAATGTCTGGAGGCAAGTCAATTCACTAATTCATTGTTGTAATTATCAGAAAATTTCTGCTTAGTTCTAGATAGCTTATGTTCTTGATTAGTTTCCATCCATTACATTTTGTCCTGCCTTGAGGTGCTTTGGAGAATAAGTTGATCCCCCTATATTTTGTGGCAGCCCCTCAAATATTGGAACACTGCTATCATGTCAATAACATAAAATACTCTCTCTCTCTCTCTCTCTCTCTCTCTCTCTCTCTCTCTCTCTCTCTCTCTCTCTCTCTCTCTCTCTCTCTCTCTCTCTCTCTCTCTCTCTCTCTCTCTCTCTTGATGTTCCATTTCAGTTTCCATTTGTTCCAACGTCAAAATATAATTGAAATATGTTGGTTTTTAGCAGTTATGGTCAGAAAACATTCCGAGGCTTCAGAAAGATGATTTAGAGTTACTATAGTCCTGGGACCACAATTCCCCCAGTCCTGGGGCGGTCAGTCTCCTGTCAAAAGGATGTTATTTCACAGAAATCCCTTTTGGGGCTCTCCAGAACTTCCTTTGATTAAAAAAAAATAGAATATTTTTACATCAGGTGAAGTGAAAACTGCCTTAAAGCTGCCTTAATGCTTAAAAATAAACCCTTCTTATCTCAAAATGGAGAAAAAAAGAAGAGAAATCTTAATTCCATCAAAATGTGATGTGATGTCAGCCCTTGCTCATTATCAACTTATCCCCTGCAACTCTTATGCCCCATAAAGGCAATATGTTGAACTCCTGGGACTGTCCAAAAATTATTCCCACCCCACTTGCGGAAATTTCAGCTAAACCCAGTAGATGTCTGTGCAACATTCTCAATCACCCAATTATATTACATTCTCATTGCCACGTCTTGCATTTCATTTGTTGGTGACCATGAAATTAAATTGAGCTTTGCACAATACTGAACATTATCAGCTGCCAGGAAAGAATTAGGCAGCACTTGCTTTTAATGCAAACTTCTTTTTAAATGTAAGGGGAGAGGACATCAACATGTGCATAATGCTTTTTTAAAAAAATGACCTTGTGAAATAGCAATTGCTGTAAGGCAAGGAAATGTGCTTGGGGCCAATTGGACTTCATGCTGCCACTTCTTCTATAATCTCTTTTCTTTGCGCCTCAAATGGAATAACCAGAAGCAGGGCATGGTGTCCTCAGAATTGCTTGCAAGAGTTGCTGTCTCTACAGAATTGTCTCTAATCACACCTTAGAAATTCACTGCATCAAAGTCCGTTCTTGTCCCATTGCATTAAATGTCCCTTACTGTAATAGGAAATGGATTTTCTACCCTGCACTGAAGAGAAAAGCCTTTTCTGCATCCTTATAAACCAGCCATCTTAATAACTGCAAACCTTATTTCTTTGGGGTCTGAGTTCATAGTGCACACTAAATTCTAAATGCAAGTTAACAAAATCAATATTACAATATTCACACGTCCAGGTAAATACAGTATATTTGCCTGAATATGGGAATTTACAATGTATGTGCAAACCAGTGTTTGCATTTCCTGCATCTGAGCACTGAGCACATCTTTCTCCTTCTGTCCTGGCCACTTTTTACAGTGAGTGTCCAAAGTTACCACAGCACTGAAAAAGTGACTCACTTTCCATTGCAGCATCTCCATGATCACATGACCAAAATTCAGATGCTCTGGCAAGTGACTCATATTTATGACGGTTGCAGTGTCCCAGGGGTCAAGTAACCACCTTTTGCAACCTTCTGAACACCAAAGTCTATGGGGAATCCAGATTCATTGAACAACTCTGTTACTAACAACTGTAGTGATTCATTGAACAAGAGTGGTAAGAAAGGTTGTAAAATGGGGCAAAATTCACTTCACAATCTTCTCACTTAGCAACAGAAATGTTGGGGTCAGTTGTGGTTGTAAGTCCAAGACTACCTTAATTGGCTTATCTTCTTATTTCAACTAGAGATTGGAGCCTTAAGAAGAATACCACAAGTAAAAAATTACTATAAAATCCTTCAAAGGCCTTGAGAAACCATTAAAAATCTCAACCTGTGGGGAATGAATCAGGAAAGACTTGAACATGCCCAAATATAATCAGAAGATGTATAGTTCGTCAAAAGATCTATGGTTGACTTTCCCACTCTGGATCATTGTCATCTGAGCCTTCTTCAGTTTTTTTGACCAATCAAATCGTGTATCCAATACATCCTACTTCCCATGGCAACCAATCTAAGACCTCCAGGTCATAACTGATATATTAAGACAAAACATCACCGTCATCATTGCTGTCCTGTAGTTGATCTTTATATGTTGCCTCTGAACCTAGAGCATGGTTTTTCACATAGAGGTTCCAATTCACTCATTTTATCTAAGTATCTGAACAATATTTAAATCAAATGCTTGTTTTCTTGTGGCAGTTTCATTAACCAAACTAGGCAAGATCATCAGTAAATAGTGGGATTTGCTCTCAGTTTATATTCTAGTGCATTGCTCTATCATGTGTGGTCTTGGAGATTCTTTGGTTAACCTGTTTGAAATTTGTTTCCTTGGCAGTTTCTTGATTTGGGTATTGTTTACTTGATTGTTCATCTTAGGTTAATCTTGGAGTAAATCTTGCTTTCTGACTGCTAGTTGGTGTTCACAGAGACTTAAGCATAGTTTTAATTGGAGAAATGTGACTATCCTAGAACAAGCCAAATGAAAAAATGATAGGGAATTTCTAGAAGCCTGGTACTTTGACAAATTAGCCATTAATAGACAAATAGACATTAACCGTATCAAAAGAGACAATCAAAAAGTCAAAAATGGAACAAAAAGACGCAAGCACCTCTCCATCAGCAATCAGCACTCAGATCAGAATAGATTCACTCCAAGAGTAATATCAGAACAACAATATAGTATACAATACCCCAATCAAGAAACTGCCAAGGAAGCCAACAGCAAACAATCCAACCAAAGAATCTCTAAAACCATCCCTGACAGGGCAAGACACTAGAATATAAATTGAGAGCAAACCTCACTCTTTAAGAGCACTGATGATGATACTTACTGTATTTCTCAGAGTATAAGACATACTTTTTCCCAAAAAAAAAGAGGATGAAAATTTGGGTATGTCTTATACACCAAATGTAGTCCCTCCCACCCCCACCAGAGGCCAAGAACGTGAGGCATGAAGGCAGCTATGGTCTGTGGCAATCTTTGCAGCCTGGAACAGCTGATTGGGGGTATTCTGGCAGTTCGATCCACCCGCTAATCAGCTGAAGTGCTGAATCAGGCTGCAATAAGTGCTGCAATAAGTGCTGGTCAGAGTTTGCAGCAGCAATCACATTCAGAAAACACACACAAATAACCGATCCAGCAGGATTCAAAATAATAATAACATACAATGCAATACCAAATGCAGGTTTTCCAAGGTAACAATAAATACAAGGAAAACACAAGCAGTTTCACTTTCAGTTCTTGGCTAAGACAGGCTCCTTCCTGTCTCCTTGTTGTTTACACAGCAAATACTGTTTCAGAGTCCAAATAGCCCTCATTGGCTGACTTAGTTGCTATGCCTATTCATTGGCTGACCAAATCATGATGTCAGGCCTGCAGAGGTTCCTTTAAGAATCTTTGGCCTGCCACACTTTCTTATAATTTCCTTTGTGTTTCATTAGTGTAGTAGTTGGGAGGGGGGAATAAAAAAGAGTAGGATTATGGAATGTATTGTTGTGATTTTTCCTAGAAGCTCAAGGTCATCTTTTGTCTCCGCACCTCGACACCTGAGCGGAAGCAGAGGGGTGTAGATGCCAGCGTGGAAGATGATGATTGGAACATGTGATGAATTGTGGGGTGTGGGGATAGATGATGAACTTTCAACTGGGTGAACCCACAGGATGTAGATTAGAGTTGAAATTTCATAGCATAACGCTGGCACATGAACTCTCACGCACTGACAGGAAGCTAGCCAGCTGAATACCATGGATGCTGATAGGCAGAGGCAGAATTTTTCTTCTTCTCATTTTCCTCTCCAAAAACTAAGGTGCATCTTATTCTCCGGAGCATCTTATATTCCAAAAAATATGATACTTTGGGTAATGAACGGTCTGCAAAAAGACAAGCAAGCTCAGGCAGCACCAATGGCCCCTCAATTATCTTGATTATAAGCTTTTGTGGAAGCAATTTTTCATTAGTATCTCAAGTTTTTTCGATGAAGCCAAACATCTTCATCAGGCATTGTGGTTTAAGCTTTACCCTGTGTTCCCTTTGGAAACTGATACGTGTTTTAGCCTTTTCTAATGAGGGAGATGTCCTTCTCTTTTTCTGTGAATTGGAATGAAGGGTAGAGATGAAACTCTGTATCTGTCAAAAGAATGGCAATATCAGGATGGAATATTAATTAATACATGATCTGGCTTAGCCTAGTTATGGTTAGGTAATTGGCATTATCTTGCAACCTTGCAGAGGCATTGTGACTCTGAACCTGTCTTTGCCTGCATGGACTTATTGGGAATTCTCTTAATGTCTCTAGACAAATACTGCTGTTGTGGAAGATTGTTTCCTGCAATCAATCATAACCCCTTTTGTAACCCATCCACCCACCCCTTTTCCATATATTAAGTACCAAACAAATGGTCTATGGCAGGTAAATGCCTGCCTCAGGAGCTGGGGCAAGTCATTCAAAGCCCGATAACAAATTAGTGGTGTGTCGTCCTATTTTGTGTACATTAGAATCAGGATAATAACTGTGCTCCGAGAAGAAGCTGGGTTAGCAAAGGAGCAGCTAAAGGCCAAAGGGGTGAATGCATTAGAACGCATGCTAAACCCATTCCTTTAATAGCAACCAAGCTAAGCTTTTTTGTCTTTAAGGCGATTTATAGGACACAGTGCTTCTCCCCCATGCATATTGACACTGATTGAGCTTTTTAGAAGATTAAAAAGCAAATTAAATTAAAGAGTGCCCTTTGGAGGAAATAATTTGATTATTTTCACTTTTTTTAACCTCTGGGAATGTATTTTGATCTTTCCCTCCTCGCATATATGGTGTGTTGAAATGAGGTTTTCCACTGTTGTCAACTTCATCTGCTTTGTTGCTGCTCCCCAGCACGTTGACACAGAATATCTATTCCTATACATCCATATTTTTCACAGGCTTGGCGTAGTATTTTTCCTGGCAGAACTTTAGATATATTCCCAAGAGGAGATCATGCAGACTTTCACTGATGGTCCCCAACTGGAAGTCTCCACATCACTTGAAATGAGAATGTCTCAAATTGCATCCAGTTTTGGTTACCATATTATAAAAAAAGATGTTGACACTCTGAAAAGAGTACAGAAAAAAGTTACATTATATAATTAGGGAAATGGAAGTATGAAGAATGGTGAAAGGAATTGGTGTTTGTTTAATCTAGAGAAATTGGGATGGGGTGGATCAGTGGCTAAGTGGCTAAGATGCTGAGTTTGTCAATCAGAAGGGACAGCATTTCGGCAGTTCAGCAGTTCAAACCGTGCTGGAATGAGCTCCCGTTACTTGTCCCAGCTTCTGCAAACCTAGCAGTTCAAAAGCACATAATAAATGCAAGTAGAAAAACAGGGACCATCTTTGGTGGGAAGGTAGCAGCATTCTGTGTCTCTATGGTGTTTAGTGATGCCGGCCACATGACCACGGAGACATCTTTGGACAGGGCTGGCTCTTCAGCTTTGAAATGGAGATGAGCACTGCCCCCTAGAGTTGGGAATGATTAGCACACATGTGCGAGGGGAACCTTTACCTTTACCTTAGCCTAGTGAAAAGAAGGACTAGGGGAGATATGATAGCAGTGTCTCAATCTCTGAGAGACCACTACAAAGAAAGGGGGTTCAAACTCTTTTCCAAAGCATCAGAAGGCAAGCCAAGGATGGAAACTAACCAAGGAGAGAAGCAACGTTGAACTAAGGAGAAATTTCCCAACAGTGAGAACAATTAACCAGTGGAACGGCTTGCCTTCAGATATTGTGGGTACTCCATCACTGATAAAGAAGAGACTGGACAGTCACTTGTCTGGAATGATATAGGCTCTCTTGCTTGAGCAGGGGGTTAAACTATAAGACCTCCAAGGTCCATTCCAACTCTGTTATTCTGATATATTTCTGATAACCAATAGTTTGGAAAGAAACTATACCCTTTCATCCATTCAGCCCCAAATAACTTCTGAGGATCCCTCCTATTCCACAAGAAAAATAATAAACAAGTTTGATTTCAAAACCCAAATGCAACAGAAGATGAGAAGAGGAAAGACAATCAAGCTAGCAGAATACTGTCTATGAAGAGTAATAGCACTTATATATCACTTCATTTTACTTTACAGCCTTCTCTGAGTGATTTATAGAGTTGGGATATTGCTCCCAACAATCTGGGTCCTCATTTTACTGACCTCGGAAAGTTGGAAGGCTGAGTCAACCTTGAGCCGGTCAGAATTGAATACCTGGCCGTGGGCAGTGAGTTAGCCTTGCAATACGGCATTCTAACCACTGTGCCACATGGCTCCAGAAGACATACTTCTGGACACTGGTTGCCCCTTCTCTTTCTTTTCCTTGCTGTTATGTTTTTCAGTGTGAAAGTGTAAGACTAGGGTTTGCTGAATTATTGAAGGGTGCACAAAGTTGTAAACCATTTGGCTGAGCATAGTAAAAATGCTTTAATAAAGAGATACGCCTCAACACCATGTTCTGGTTTCTTGTAGAAAATCCATTGTTTGCTTGTACTGCCCACTTGACCAGTCATCAGAATGGGACAGCAATTATTTTTGAAGGACAGCAATGAACAAAGCCACTTTGAACTTATTTGATCTGGAAATGACCTCTCAAAGAAACACCTCTAGACTGTTTTATTTATTTATTAAATCTGTATGCTGTCCCTTTTATTGTTAAGATGATTCTAGGTAGCTTATAGACAGTAAAAGGATAGATATAAACATTAAACACTACATAAAAACTAGAACCCAGGAGATGGACAGCATGGGAATGAGATGTTCTTCTTACTATGTCAACCACTTCCAGTTGTCCCCAAGCCAAATATCAAAACCAGCTTTTGACACCTTTTTGGAAGGCCAAAGAGTGGGAGCAGCTCTCACTTCTGAAGGTAGAATATTCCCCAGTCTGAAAAAGTTCTTCTCTTCTCCTTGAGCCAATCAGCTGGAATTGTTTGGCTGTTGGGATTCTCAGCAAACTCCTTTCACTGGACCGAGTGGGATAAGTTAGTCCTATGATGGGGAACCTGTGGCACACAGAAGCCTCTTTGTGGGCACAAGAGCCATCACCCCAGCTCAGCTCCACTGCACATGCAAATGCGGCTCCCACCGGCCAGCTGGTTTTCGGTTCTCCACTGCACATGCGCGTGGGGTGGGGTGGGAGATGCACGCACATGTGCAGAGGGTCACGAGTGCATGTGGGGGTCGGGCATGCATGCGGGAGAGTGTGTGGAGGTTCTCCATGCAGGGGCAGGGGGAGTGTGAGGGATTTGCGTGCAACTGCACAGGGGGTGGGGGCGGGGGCAGGATGCACAGGGGGGGTTGCACACACACTGCATTATAGGTGCACACACGTGCATGCTTCTGGCAAGTGATGACAAAAAGGTTAGCCATCACTGGGCTAGTCCCATTGGGGTGACAGAGCTCCTCAGACAAAGGTTCCAATGTGGTAAGCAATTAAGCTGTTTTGGAGACACGGTAAGTGGTCTTTGTCATTGACTTTGTCATTGGTAGCAGCAGCTTCAGTAGCAATGGGAAATGGTTTTCCATGGGCAACCTAAATCCTACGCACATGCCAATGAAGCTTTGCTCGCTCACTGACCCCTTTGGTGGTTCAGTTCCCAATGGGCCGCAGCCCACTAATGGTCTGCAGCAGTAGTGGGTTTCCATTTTTTTTACTACCCATTCAATCATGTTTGTGTACGTGCATGCACAGAAGCGTCTGGGCCGAACTGGAAGAAACCTCTGGTCTGCAGCCTGGAGGTTGGGGACCCTTGCTCTAGTGAATACACCCATTTTCTGGATTTGTACAATTCATTACATCCTAAAATATTGTATGCACAAACTAAGCTTCTCTCATCCTCCACTCATGGAAACTCACTTAAAAATAACCAAGCTTAGCCTACTACACTTCCTTCTGACATCAAATGGAAGGTCAAAAGTTTGCATTAAGGTTTTGGATTGACATTGTAGGAGTCGAATACTAAAGGAATTAATAATAAACTCCCAAATAATGATTAAACCCTGAAAAATCTGGCCCTGCCACTTCTTAATGTATTGTTGATAAAAAAATATATATTTTTAAAAAATGAAATCAAAGCTAAGAAGGATTTTAAAACAGCAAGCTGAGTTTCCTCTTTCCTTTTCTTTTCCCTTTCTATTTCCACGACACCAGATACCGTATTTCTAAGAGAAACGCTAACATTCTGCCTAAAAGACTAGGTCTATCTCATCAAGTGCCTCATTACCACAACTAATGAGGCTGTATGTTTTAGTGGTTAATTTAATTCCAAAAGTTAGCATAATTTATTTGTTGGCTGTGTCATGTTCAAGTTCTGCATTTACACGAAAATCATTTTTTAGTTTGTAAATCTCTTCACTCCCACCTTCTAAGCAGTCTATAAACAAAGATTCCAAAACGATGCCTCAATAATAACCTCATCTAATTTGTTGTAAATCCACCATGTCCGAACTGTCAAATAACCTCCATATGATTCACAGCTTACTTTCTACATGCAAAAGCCTTCCTGGCTTACTGTAGCTAATAAATAAGGTTTGGATTTCTCCTACTAAACAGAGGCAGAAAGTTCAGGAAACCTGTGAAGTGTTAGAGCTTGCTTTCAGGAGCCTCGGAAGGGTTGTAAAAGGTACTACACACACACACACACACACACACACACACTCACTCACTCACTCACTCACACAAAGAGATAGAACCTTGAGTCTACATTGCAACCACCATCTTGATCTTTTCACCCATTCAACAGAGACTCCTACTTGCTTTCATTGGGTGGGAAATATAATTATAGAGGTGGAAAGAATCCTGAAGGTCTTCTAGACCAGGAATCCTTAGATCATCTGTGGCAAATGGATGACCAATATTTGTTTTAAAAGCTCCAGTGATGGAGCATCCCTGATTTCTCTATACACTTTCCACTTCCTCACATCTTTTTTATATTGTGACACCCATTAAGTATTCCTGGTGCAGAGTGAGTAGTGGAAAAAACAGCAAAATTATCACCTCCAGTAATCTCAGCATTATATCTCTGTTGATGTCACCAAATATTCTCCTGACTTTTTGGCAGCCACAGCATACTACCAAAAGATCCAACTCCTTCCTCTTTTGTATCTGCACCTGATTCCCCTCCCCCTCCATTAGTGCACAACCTACATATCTAGCCATTAAACTGAATTTTGTTGAAAAAGTCCCAACACTCAGGTATATTAAGATCTGTTTGAAATATAAACCTATTGTCTTAGGCAATAGCAATTCCCAGCAATGTGTCATCTATAGATTTGCTAAAAATCACTTCTATTACCTTGTCTATCTAAGTCATTTATAAATATATTGAAGAGCACTGGGTCCAGGACACAACATCGTGTTATATCACCGTATAAGACTTTTCAGACAGACATAGTTCCATCAAGATTACTTGACATCACAGTAGTTTAACAAAGTGGAAATCTATCTTGTAGGGGATAGATATACGGAATATATGGAAAAGGGTTGGGTGGAATCCATCCCACATTATTCCATTTTATTAAGAAGAAAACTATTGTTCGTCTTATCAAGTGCTTCATTCTGGTTATACTATAGCCAAGAATTCCCTTGCTCTCCAAATTTATGGCTACTGTCAAAAAAAGCAATGAAATTTATCTGGCTTGGCCTATTTGTAACATGGTGGCTTCTACCAATCATTTGGTTCCTTTCTGTTGTTATTAGTTGCAAAATCATGTCCAACCCATTGTGACCCCATGGACAACATTCCTCCAGACCCTGTCCTCAACATCCTCTGGAGGTCATCTAAGCATTCATCTACTGCTTCGGTGACTCCAGCCCCCTCATTCTCTGTTGTCCCCTTCCTTTTGCCCTCAGTCATTCCAAGCATCAGACTCTTCTCCTTCCTTTTCATTAGGTGGCCAAAGTATTTGTGTTTCATCTTCAGGATCTGGCCTTCTAAAAAGCAGTCAGGGTTTATCTCCTCTAAGACTAACTGGTTGGATCGCCTTTCAGGCCAAGGGACCCGCAGGAGTCTTCTCCAGGACCATAATTCAAAGGCCTCAATTCTTTGATGCTCAGCCTTTCTCATGGTCAAACTTTCACACCCACACATTGCAACTGGGAAAACCATAGCCTTGACTATACACACTTTTGTTAGGAAGAGGATGTCTCTGCTTTTTATTATGCTGTCTAGATTTGCCATAGCTTTCCTCCCCAGGAGCTCTAAATACTTGCAAACCCTCTTCTTCATTCTCTTTCATTGGATATTGATGTCAAACTGATTGGCCAGTAGTCAATTTTCTACATCTACCTTTTCCATCTTTTTAAAGGATTGAAATGATGTTAGCTCTTTTTCATGTTGCTGTAAATTCCCTTGACCTCCAGGAATGTTCAAAGATTATATTTAGTGGTTGTGAGATTACATCTGCCTATTCATTTAACAGCCTGAGATATGTGTTGATCCATCCAACCTTCCAAATCTGTATTCATTCAAAAGAACTAGATGGTCTCTCATCAATTTCTGGGCTATTTTGACCTGAATTTCTCTTCTGTCCCTATATTGCATATTCTGACAGGTTGAGTCAGCATTTCATTTTGTAGAAAGACAGATGCAAAATAGAATTAAGCATAAATGGGGGAAATGTTTAGTTTGTATCTTATGGTCAGCCCACATGACTCATGTTTGCTAAACCAAAGGAAGCAATCTAAACTAATGTTGGGTATAGTCACTTCTCTGAATTCTGTGATACAGCTTTTAAATTGAAACTTGGATGCAAAACTACCTATATATTGTAGCAGAATCATTCACACAGTAATATACACATCAATGCATTTAACTGTGCATTTCATTGTACTGCCTGAGCTGCTTAGAAAGCTACATCCAGGCACCTTCCAATTATTTTATTCTGATTTCCTGATCATCTTTAATGCAGTCAGCGGAATCTGGATACTCAAAGTCTCCTTCAGAAATCAGTTGATTAATGAACAGCCTCAAAGCCAGTTGATTTCTGAGCCTGATTTTTCTTCTAGAGAAAGGAAGTTTAGGTTTATATGCTAATTTTGACATTGTAGTCTTAACTTGATAATACTTAGGAGTAGTTTTTCCAGTAGTTAATTTTTCATGGAGTTCTCCCTCCCCCCTCAAATTTAATTTATACTTTACATCGAGAAATGTGGGGAGAGAGTCCCCTCCTGCGAGTCTACCTTAGTGAAGATCTCACCTGGAAAAACAACACAATCCTGGTGGCCAGGAAGGCCCAACAGAGACTCTACTTCCTTAGAGTCTTGTGAAAGAATAAGGTGGAACAACAACTGATGACCTCCTTTTACCAGTCCAAAATAGAAAGCATCCTCACCTTTTGCATTACAGTATAGCATGCTGGCTTAACAACCGTAGATAGAAAGACATTACAGAGGGTGATGAGCATGGCACAAAACATCCTAGGCTGCCCCCTGACACCACTACATGAAATTGCTAGGACTCACTGCTTTAGAAGAGTGAGGGAAATCCTCAGGAATGTCTCACACCCTGGTCAGCACTTCTTTACTTTCCTACCATCAGGCAGGAGATATAGGAGCATAGCCAGTCCTATGAACAGGCTGAAGAACAGTTTTTCTCCATGGGCTGTCAGACTCCTGAATGCAACATAACATCATAAGTATGTAGAATGGTAGACCTGCACCATGTGCAACATGTTCATATTGGTGCAATAGATTATAATGTAATGTTACGCACATATATGTATAGAGGATTGTATGTTTGTTAGTATGATTTACTCAGTTAGGGGTTTTCTTTCTTTCAGTGTGACTTATTGGGTGTTGGAGTGTTGAGACCAATTTGTGTTGAGGGGGAGGTTCATTAAGGGAGGCTCAGCCAATCTCATTGTGCACATGTTGTGCATTGACAATAAAGGTTTGAATTGAATTTTTGAATGTGTATTTTCAAATTGCTAGATTTGTATTCTTTTGACCAGGAGCCCAGGTCAAAGGAGCATGGCAATAAAATATACTTTCATCTATATTGAAAATATTATTTCATCTATCTTCAATCAGAATACTCTAAAGGTGTTTAGACTACAACTCCTACAATTACTAGGACGGATGGAAATTGGAATTCAGCATTATCTGGGGGGGGGGTATCATTTGGGCCACCTCTGTTCTAATTGCAAACCATAAATGTATGTCTATCTTGAAAATAGAGAATGAAAAGTAAAAGGAATAACAAAGTCATGAAGAGGACCAATAATATTCAATAGTAGACAGAGAGGATTAACATCATTCATCTCCCAAATGTTTAGAAGGTTGAGGAATAGAAATAAGGCTGTGTGTAACTGCCCTTATCTTGCTATTTTTAGAGTTAATTTCAGATTAATGTTGGTTGGATCATCCTCATTATGTGGGGGGGGAAGATAATTAACAAATTACTTGATCCATTTCTGAAAAGATTATTGGCAAAATTATCTTTAAAGAGAATTGCAGGTTTGGGATTTTTGTCTTCTTTTAACCAGAAATTAATGTTGATTCTGAAAGTTTATTTCTCCAATTGAAAATGGCCACAGCTGCACAAAATTATAGGTTTCCAGCATTTTTCAGAAGTTGTTTTTATGAATTTGCATCTTCAGGGTTGCAGGCTGTTTAGAAGGGCTGAAGAGTAACACATCATTAATAAATGTGAGATGAGCTGTTCTGCTTTGGAGTATTTATTTATTATTTTTACTAAACCAGCTAAAGGGGAATTCATTATAGAGAGAGGAAAAAATAAGTCTTAAAATATAGACACAGATCAACTTTTGTTGCTGAATCCCAATGAGGGGGAGTTGTTCAAAAAGCTTCTGACATTTGTACTTTATGCATTATCCCATATTTATGTGTCTTATAAAGTACACTATTTTAATTCTTCATCAGTTTAGTAATGATATATGAATCTCTCTAAATAATTCAAAATAGTTGTTTAATATGATGCTGTGCTTTAGCTTTATGCCATCCCAGTGAGATAACTTAAGTTAAAAGTTGGTGACTATCCCAAAGAAGTAACATTAGCTCAGGATATGGTAGAAAATCAAAATGACAGGTCTCAATTATCTAAAGCTGCTACTGTTTAATCTTGAAACTGTTAATGTTGGGAAATTCCCAGCAAAGCAAGAAGGATGGATCAATCAGAGAATTAGCTTTGAGTTGCTGCACAGCCAGAAGAGACCTAAGACCAGTGGTGAAATTCATTTTTTTTACTACCATTCTGTGGGCATGGCTTGGTGGGCATGGTGTGGCTTGGTGGGTGTGGTTTGCAGGGAAAGATACTGCAAAATCTTCATTCCTACCCCACTCTGGGGCCAGCCAGAGGTAGTATTCGTCGGTTCTCTGAACTACTCACCAATTCCACTAGAAACAGTGAGTAGTTCTCCAGAACCTATGAAAACCTGCTGGATTTCACCACTGCCTAAAACTGACCTGCCCCTCCTAAGTTCCATGGAACCTTATCAGATATTTTTTCATGCCATCTTTTCCTCTCTTTCCTACACATTCAATGCACACACACAACATATATATTCACTGACATATCATCAGAATTTTGAACAATACAATGAAACTTTTATTTAAAGGACCAGCTGGAAAAGGGTTATTCCTAATTACTGAGTGGCCATTAAATCATAAATTATATCCTCCCCTGTAATTTACATTGGTTACAACAATGAAATAATTGTTCAAATGCTGGAAATGATTGCATTTCCAGTTCTTTCATTGTGTGTGTAATGATGACACAGATAACTGCCTCATCCAGACTACTTTGGATCCAATGGATTTGTCCATTACTTTTAAGTTTGATGACTGGATGGAAATTTGATCCGTTGCATCCAAAATCTAAAGGAACATCCATTAAATTAATTGTACTTACTTTTAGGAGCACAGAACCATATTTTAAGGTTGTTTTGTGTAGGTTAATAGAGGAAAACTAAACATGCTGAAAATTATTAATTTGCATTGCATCGCATCATTGCCCTTTCACCTATTAATAAACAGGGAATCAAGCTGATTTTGTTTTAACACTCTTATCTTCCCTACTTCCCATATAACTGTGTGCTTCTCACTTCTCTTGTTTTCCAGCCTTACATCCTTCAGATCTAATAGATCTATTCAGATCTATTCTTGCCTACCATGCATAGTCCTTAGCATTACACCTAGGATACAAGCAAAGCAGAGGTCAGTCAGAAGAACTTTTTTGGTAGTAAAATATTAATGGCTTACAAATCTTTTTTTATTTAAATTAAATTGGTGGTACTTTGTTCTTTCAAAGGAATATTTTGCTTCTAATTCATTTTAGGATGTTTCATAAATAGTAGTTATGATACTTGAACCAAGTTTAACTTTTCCAAGCATTTATTTTGCAGACGAGTTGTTTGACACAAACGAAACTAAATCTTCTAGAAGTTACAACCAGTGCCAGAGAACAACTAACAAAATAAGAAGACTGATGATTACAACAAGACAAATCAAGAATAATCATTTTGCTAGGACAAAGAATAAAGTGTCATTGGTTTTACTCATCATGTCATTTATCTAAGCAATCCAAACAATTAATTAAATCAATTCCTCCAAGAAAAGCTTACAAAGCTCATGTTTTATTTCTGATTTGCATTGGACTCAAAAACCTCTTTGGGATTCATTACATTGAGAAGCAATATAAAATATATATCTAAGGAACAGAAAATAAATATAGTTCCACTGATATCCCCAGGAACTTTTTTCCAAACAAATCTGCTAGATTTTTGTCTTTGTAAACTGCTTTGAGATTCTCTTAATGAGAAGTCACATAATTGTATGTATGTATGAATGTATGCAATAAATATGGTTTAGTTACTATCATCAAATAGCGTCTGGAAAACTGTCTTGTCCTCTAAAACAAATGTTCTATTTACAAATATTGTGGAGGATTCTGCCATTAATCAGGATAGCCTTGACTTATGACTTAAGCTGAAGATTGTATATATAATACAATAATACAATACAATACAATACAATAGTAGAGTTGGAAGGGACCTTGGAGGTCTTCTAGTCCAACCCCCTGCCTAGGCAGGAAACCCTATACCGTTTCAGACAAATAGCTATCCATCATCTTCTTAAAGACTTCCAGTGTTGGGGCATTCACAACTTCTGGAGGCAAGCTGTTCCACTGATTAATTGTTCTCACTGTCAGGAAATTTCTCCTCAGTTCTAAGTTGCTTCTCTCCTTGATTAGTTTCCACCCATTGCTTCTTGTTCTACCCTCAGGTGCTTTGGAGAATAGTTTGACTCCCTCTTCTTTGTGGCAACCTCTGAGATATTGGAATAATGCTATCATGTCTCCCCTAGTCCTTCTTTCTCTTAAGCTAAACATACCCAGTTCCTGCAACCGTTCTTCATATGTTTTAGTCTCCAGTCCCCTAATCATCTTTGTTGCTCTTCTCTGCACTCTTTCTAGAGTCTCCACATCTTTTTTACATCGTGGCGACCAGAACTGAATGCAGTATTCCAAGTGTGGCCTTACCAAGGCATTATAAAGTGGTATTAACACTTCACGTGATCTTGATTCTATCCCTCTGTTGATGCAGCCTAGAACTGTGTTGGCTTTTTTGGCAGCTGCTGCACACTGCTGGCTCATATTTAAATGGTTGTCCACTAGGACTCCAAGATCCCTTTCACAGTTACTACTACTGAGTAAGGTATCACCTATACTGTACCTGTGCATTCCGTTTTTGTTGCCTAAATGTAGAACCTTACTCTTTTCACCATTGAATTTCATTTTATTAGATAGTGCCCAATGTTCAAGTTTGTCAAGATCCTTCTGTATCTTAAGCCTATCTTCTGGAGTGTTGGCTATTCCTGCCAGCTTGGTATCATCTGCAAATTTGATGAGTTCCCCATTTATTCCCTCATCCAAATCATTGATGAAGATGTTGAAGAGTACTGGGCCTAAAACAGAGCCTTGGGGTACTCCACTGCATACTTCCCTCCATGTAGATGCAGTTCCATTGAGAACTACACGTTGAGTGCGGTTGGTCAGCCAGTTACCAATCCATCTGGTGGTGATGCTGTCTAACCCACATTCTTCTACTTTATCTAGTAGTAGGTTATGGTCTACCTTATCAAAAGCCTTACTGAAGTCCAAGTAAACTATATCAACGGCATTCCTCTGGTCCACTAATTTTGTCACATTATCAAAGAATGCAATAAGATTAGTCTGGCATGATCTGTTTTTGACAAATCCATGTTGGCTTTTGGCTATTACTTTGTTTGCTTCTAGGTGTTCGCAAATTCGTTGCTTGATTATTTTTTCCAGAATCTTTCCTGGTATTGAGGTTAGGCTGATAGGTCTGTAGTTTCCTGGATCTAATTTTTTCCCTTTTTTGAAGATGGGAACCACATCAGCTCTTTTCCAGTCCTCTGGTAGTTCCCCGGTGTTCCAGGATCTCTGAAAGATATAATTCAGTGGTTCTGAGATCTCGTCTGCTAGTTCCTTCAGAACTCTGGGGTGTAATCCATCCGGTCCTGGTGATTTGAACTCATCTAGGGTAGACATATAGCAGCAATCATTGATGTATGTGAGACCTATACTCAGAAGGCAGGAAGCCACCTCTTTCTAAAATACATCAAATACAAATCTGATTTTCTTCAGGCATTGGGACCAGGATGATTGAAGTCCCTGTTTAGAGGAAGATAGAATAAGGATTCTTAGTCATCTGTTAATGTCTAGTTGGGTTTTAATTGAAAATGCTCATTTTGTTTTGTTTTGGCAAATGCATGTCAGCCACAATTACATGTTAGATTGAGTAGTGGTAAATTCTATAGAGAAACAGGCAAACAAACAAATCTATTTACTGTCTTGCTTGAAACTGATATATCTATTTTAGGACTCCCAGATCTAAACTGCAATAAAGTAGATAAACACTAGATGGCAGCAAAGAGATATAAATTCCTACTCTTTGCTGCCAACTATTGGCCCTCAGGTTATTTTCTGTTTATATCTGATAATGCTAATATATTCCTTACTGGCTCTGAGGGCTAACTACTATAATTTGCATTGTTCATATATAACTGTTGTTGGAGATGAGGATGATGTTCCATTCATACATAGACTCCTGCAGTATCCTAAAATCATACTAAAGTCAGTATGTATAACTTTGAGACAACATTCATCCATTCATTTTGGGGATGATGTATTCTTTTCAATTACATACCCACAATGTGGAAATTGACTGCTCAACAATACTGTACCATACAATACAACTAAATTCTACATGCCTTCATATTGCTAACAGGGATGATATTGGAATGATAAATGTATGATCCCAGTTACCATATGATTGAAGACAAGTTGCTTTCAGGCACAGAATGTATATGGATGATTATAATAAAAGGTGGTTATATTTTATTGAAATATTTATTTAAAGCTTCACATGGCATATATGCTTTCATTAGGTACTCTTATTCATATTTGTTTCTAGTCTTTTTTCCTTTTTTTATTTCCTGCATTTTCTGTTCGTTCTATTTATGAAATAAAGGTGTACCATCAATACTCCATTTTGCTATAATTTTATTTCATTCCTACACTAACAGTCTAAAAAGAAAAAAGCACCCCAAGAACTTTTCCTGCCTAGTTTTTTTTCCCTCCGTCCCGCCGTGTACATTTGCATCTAATTCCTCTATTTGTTCAAAACTAGACTATCCAAATATAATACAGATTTAAACGACAGCTATCGTTTATATTAGTGGCGTGGGATGGAGAACAGCAGGGTGGGAGTGGAGGTTTGAAATGTGGTAAATTAATCTTTGTGCAGCAAAAGAGCCCCTTAAAATAGATTTTCAGCATGCATAGTAATGAACTATTGCTATCTCTCCTGAACAGACCTCTTTATATAACTATGTCCAAAGTTGCTTCAAATATTTTCCCTCGGATTTCTGTCTCAGAATAGGAGGCACAGACTCTCTCTTTGTGGTCGACATTGTCCCTTCCTCTGCTGCCCCCCCCCCCCCAATAGCCCCACCCCACTTTATCCTTTCCTTAATATAAGCAACTTATGAATCAACGGTGACTTCTATAGACTTCTCCTTTGACCTTTTAGGAGATAATCATAAGAGAACCAGCCTGCTGAAAATCATTCAGTTTTCATAAAGGCGTTAGCCTTAAGATTAATCTCTCCTTATGAACTCAGTAAGCTAACAAATAGATGGATGCACAGACAATTCTCTTCCCTTCCTTTGGGGAAAAAAAAAGCCAAGTGAACAACAAGCAAACATGTTTTCCCCCAATCGAGCTAGGCTGTAATTTTCAATGCAGCTTTGCTTTGAAATTAATTCCAACATGATGGTAAAGTTGGGTTTGTTAAGATTACAGAGAGTCCAGTATTTATAATTGCGTCTTCATTTCATCTGCTGCATTAACTGCTCCAATCATCCTCTAATTCTCAGATCAAATTCCCCTCTTCAATATCGCATTTAATAAAGCTTCCATTCTCCAACTTTTATCCTTAATTATTGCACCCTATCTCTCCCCTGACAACCAAATTAAAAGTTGCACATGGAAGCTATACACAAATGATGTTTGTGGGAGTTTATGTTTGATTGTGCATATGTTGTGTTTTTGTGTGACCCGGACACTACATATTTAGTATGTTTTCCATTAATCTGAGTAAAAGGAAATTAAAATATACTTTTAAAAGAAAACAACATATGTTTGATTGTTTTCTTTTGCTCACTGGGGTCTCACCAGTTAATAATAATAATATAAGACAGGCTTGGCTTAAAAGATAATGACAAGAAATCTTATTAGTTTGTAGTAAATGCTTTTCATACTAAAGTTTATCACCTAATGAACCATGTTGTAAAGGCCACATGCTTTATTGACTGATTTTCTTTGCCAACAGAAAGACCAATAGATTATACCATTGAATATATGGTCTCTTGAGTTAAAGTTTGTTTCTACTATTCAGCTCACTACATAAGTTATATGTTTAGCAAAGTTGCTTATGAAAAAAAGAAGTGATTTAATTATTCAAATGGGGCCCAAGTAGCCATTTCCCTTCCCTGCTGTCCTGTGACTCATTAGTGTTACAAGGTATCAGGTGTGAAGTGGGAATATGTGAGTTAAATTTGGTGTTATCGCTCTCACTCTCTCATTGGGACATTATCACTTAGGTTTATAATCACTTTTGTTTTGTTGTTGTTGTTGTTGACATTAATGGCTGTTTGTGTTATGTTATTTTGAGGGGAAAGCAATTTACACTGTTATACAAGCTGTATACTCACTACTTTACATGGTAGCCAAGTGTCATTTCTTCAGTGTTGTCACATGAAAAGATATACATATACATATGTTTTGTGTTGCATTTTTGCTGATAAATAAATGGAGATTTGAATAGATCTATTTCAATCTATTTAGCTGTCATCGGCTAGCCATACCCCTATGGGGATTTGAACTTAGGCTGTTTTTACATTAGGCAGGTATATTAACCTCTAAGCCACAAGCTCTCCTCCCTTATCAGCTTAGCCAGGGGAATGATTAAGTGTTTTTTCTTTTGTCAAAGCACCTGGTAGGCCCAAATATGGGAGGGAGCATACTGCTTCCCTTTTGCCTTTCAGCTCCACTCCAGGAGTCTTTCAGGCAGAAAAAAAGGGAAGCAGTGTGCTCCCTTCCATATTTTGGCATACCAGGTGCTTTGACAAAAGAAGAAACACACACACACACACACACACACACACACACACACGCATTGTCCATTTTGAAAACATAACAGAAAGAGGAAACTTGAGAATTCATAAGGTTGATGCTATATGGAACAAAATTATGACTTAATCTTGATGTTCTGCTTCAGGTACCACAAAGCCTCCTCCCAGAAAGTAACAAGGAAAAAAGGTCATGAAGAGGATACGTAGCATCCCAGACAATCTTGCAGACCATGCTCAAACATCACTTATAAGCTATAAGTCGTGTCTTGGAATCACATAATTGCCATTTGGGGGAATTCATAGCCAACTTCCAACAAGTGAAGCTAATGGAGAAACCAGTGTTAAAGTCATAGCCACCTGATGTCTCAGTTAACAAAAGCAGGTGATTTGCTTAACAACTGTAGAGGAAATGAGGTGGGAAGTGTGTCATAATCATGTGATGTCTTTCTCTTAAACACCCCAGATAGTTATTTCATAGGTAGCCCAATTCAAATCTGTCATGTGGATATGACCTAAAGCACACTTAGCTTGAGGAAATCAACAACTTATTGATATGTATACTATCCAGGACAGGTCAAATTATTTCAGCACTTGAAACCAGAAAGTACAACACTATCTTTCTGGCAGTAAAATGTGCAATTACAATAAATGAAATAATTAGGCCTTTGTTATTCTTGCACACCACTATAAATTATCTGTCTGTGGAAGCCATGACGTTTTGCCTAATAATAGGGGCACTCACTCAATTAGCTTTATAAAGCTCCTGTAATATAAAGCCCCTGTCACAACAAATGTGATTTAATTGAATCAGTTTAGGTACCATCAACAGGGACTCTAAACTTTGGGTACTCGGGCAGGTTAAGATTTTTTAGGATACATTAAATGTAAACTAATTTATTAAATCATAAACTAATCATAAAGTATAAAATATGCTAAGAGGAAGGGAGGGAGGGAGGGAGGGAGGGAGGACAGAAGGAAGATCAGGAGGGAGGGAGGGAATGAATTAGGAAAAATCATAAATTTTACTATTATTCTTCTCTTCCTTGCTAGTACCTATCTGTTTCTACTTATGACTATAACCATGTTGCTTGTATCTTTACAATTTATATTGTTTTTTTATTTCCTAGTATAATTTAATTGCTTATTAGTAACCTATGAGTATCACTAAGTGTTGTACCTTAAGATTCCTGATGAATGTATTCTATTTTATTTTTCTTTATGTACACTGAGAGCAAATTCCTTGTGTGTCCAATCACACTTGGCCAATAAAGAATTCTATTCTATTCTATTCTATTCTATTCTATTCTATTCTATTCTAAATTATGCAAATACCACCACTAACTTCTGAAATGAGCTGTTAATATTCCAATGAGAAGAATTATCTATCTATCTATCTATCTATCTATCTATCTATCTATCTATCTATCTACCTACCTACCTACCTACCTACCTACCTACCACCTACCTACCTACCTACCTACCACCTACCTACCTACCTACCTACCTATCTAATAAATTTACTACCACCCATTTCCCTCATATAGAACATGGTCATTGTTTTTTCTTTCTTTATCAAACACAACCAGATTGCCATGCATGTTTTCATGTACACAAACAGTTCATGGAAGAACCCAAAGGTGCTTTTTTAAAAAGGCAACTGGACTTTCTTTGTTTTTCCTTGAAGATGTTTTGTTTCTCATACAAGAAGCTTTTTCGGTTCTGACTGAATGGTGGGGCATGGAAGGATTTACAATACAATACAATAGTAAAGTTGGAAGGGACCTTGGAGGTCTTCTAGTCCCACCCCCTGCCTAGGCAGGAAACCCTATACCGTTTCAGACAGATGGCTATCCAACATCTTCTTAAAGACTTCCAGTGTTGGGGCATTCACAACTTCTGGAGGCAAGCTGTTCCACTGATTAATTGTTCTAACTGTCAGGAAGTTTCTCCTCAGTTCTAAGTTGCTTCTCTCCTTGATTAGTTTCCACCCATTGCTTCATTTATATTCCTTTCAGTCATCTGGTTGTTAGCACTCTGTCTGACAGTTGTTGAGGCCACTCAGAGGCTTATTTGTGTGCCCTCAGGATCACCTGAATATAAATCCTTCCATTTTTTTCCATCTTCAAGGAAAAAACAAAGAAAGTCCAGTTGCATTTTGAAAAAAAAATTTTTTGGGGGGGGGATACAACCAAGATCCCTGGATGGCTGAGAATCTCCACAGATGTTCATGGAGGAACAGTGATCATTCTTGTGTGATTTCTGTTGTCATTTTTAATGAGAAGTTTCTTGTGCCTTTATCTGCATTTCCTTCATTTCATTGTCATAATTAAAGGCACACACACATCAATGGATTTTGGTTGACCATTACGTTGCTTAAATAATAGGAGTCCTAAAACAGTGAGAAAAACAAAAATCAACCCATGCTTCATTTACTAGCTGCAAATGTGTACTACATGAACATGGTCTTCAAGGTGTTTTTCAAACAATGAAAACAATTCACAGCAGCCTGCCATGGAAATAAAATAAAAATGTGAAAACTTATTGCATTCTTTGACAAGTGACAAAATTAGTGGACCAGAGGAATACTGTCAATATAATTTACTTGGACTTCAATAAGGCATTTGATAAAGTAGACCATAAACTACTACTAGATAAAGTAGAAAAATGTAGGTTAGTCAGCATCACCAACAGATGGATTTGAAACTGGTTGACCAACTGCACTCAACGGAACTAAATGGAACTGCATTTACATGGACGGAAGTATGCAGTGGAGTACCCCAAGACTCTGTTTTAGGCCCAGTACTCTTCAACAATGAGTTGGATGAGGGGATGAGGGAAACTCATCAAATTTTCAGATGACACTAAGCTTGCAGGAATAGCCAACACTTCAGAAGATAGGCTTAAGATACAGAAGGATTGTAACAGACTTGAAGATTGGACACTATCTAACAAAATGAAATTCAATTGTGAAAAAAGTAAGATTCTACATTTAGGTAAGAAAAACAAAATGTACAGGTACACTATATATGGTACCTTGCTCAATAATAGTAACTGTGAGAGGGATCTTGGAGTCATAGTGGACAACAGTGTGCAGCAGCTGCCAAAAAAGCCAACACAGTTCTAGGCTGCATAAACAGAGGGATAGAATCAAGATGATGTGAAGTATTAATACCACTTTATAATGCCTTGGTAAGGCCACACTTGGCATATTGCATCCAGTTTTGGTCATTATGATCTAAAAAAAGATGTGGAAACTCTAGAAATACTGCAGAGAAAAGCAACAAAGATTATTAGAGACCAGAGGCTAAAACATATGAAGAATGGTTACAGGAACTAGGTATGTCTAGTTTAATTAAAAGAAGGACTAGGGTGACATGATAACAGTGTTCCAATATCTCAGGGGCTGCCACAAAGACGAAGGAGCCAAGCTATTCTCCAAAGCACCTGAGGGCAAGGACAAGAAGCAATGGGAGGAAACTAATCAAGGAGAGAAGCAACCTATAAGTAAGGAGGAATTTCCTGATAGTGAGAACAATTAATCAGTGGAACAACTTGCCTCCAGAAGTTGTGAATTCTCCAACATTGGAATTTTTTTCTGAATATAATGGATAATCATTTGTCTGAAGTGGTGTAGAGTTTCCTGCCTAAGCAGGGGGTTGGACTAGAAGATCTCCAAGGTCCATTCCAACTCTGTTATTCTATTCTATTCTAAAACAAAAGCTTATATGTAGAGCTATTAAGCCACCACAAACTCATCCCTTTAGCATCTTGAAAACTTGATCAACAGGATTATTTTTTATTTGTTTTCTCAAATCCACAAAATAAGATGTTGACCAAAACTATCTGATCAACCTTTTAGTTTGTAAATTTTGTAAAACAAAGAAAAGTCCAGCAACAGACATTTTACAATTAGGCTCACCCCAGGGTGGAATGGGACAACTCGCCATGGCCAATTTGTTGTGGCTAACTTGCCACAACAATTCTCTACAGGGCAACTCATTATGGCCAATTCACCATGGGATAATTTGATGCAGGGAATTCAACAATTCAATTATTGAAAAGAATTTCAAAAGTTATTTCACTTTTTGTCATTCACATCTCATTTTGTCCCTTCTTTGGCATTTTTTTTCTTTAATGACTCTATTCCATCATTTCCTCAATATTAGTCTAACTCTTTTTTTTTTTTGTGGCAAATTGTCCCACAGCGAGTTGGCCATGACAATAGTTGCCCTAGATATCTCCCCAAAGAAACCAAAAAGTTTGTTGTACTTTCTTCTAGTTGCTGATCATTCATAAGAAGACCATAAACTCTTGAAGCATTTAGCAACAGCTGCAGGATTCCGTATAAAGCAACCAATGTATTTATAAATAATAAACAAACATGTCATTAAATTCTCCTTCCTGGTAGTTACAATGTCCTTTCCCCCTCTTTTATTGACATTCTTTTTCTCATTAGAGGCAAAAAGGCATTTTCATTACTTATCTATGTCTGTAGAATCTGGAACCTCAGGCACTTATAATATTGATTAGTTTACCAAGTAGCTGGAATTATGGATAGAACTTTCTTTATAGATAAAGCAGTAAAATAGTAAAATAGTAAAATTCTGTCGGTCTTTTAACTCCTACATTCTTGAAGTTAAGAGATTTTCATATTTTGCAACATAAATATGAAGCAATTCATCATTTTACATAAATATGAAGTAAATATGACATAAATATGAAATAATTCATTGTTTGATTGTATACTTTAAATGAGTGGGCATTAATTAACTTTGTTATTAGTTTCATAACTCAATTCCACTGAATTCTTCTAGAAAGAGTCACCCTGTATACCCATCCACACATTTTCTTCCTTTGTTCTGAGGCCACCTTATATTTAGCCATAAAGATGGGCTGTCACCATGAAATCAAGTTAGATTTAAGATAAAGGTTTTATTCTAAATTTTAATTGGCTTAATTCTATTTTCTCATCATGTTAACAGTCTAGTCCAGCCATACTTTGAAGGGAAAAATAAATGAAAAGAAACGACAAAGTGGAAAGAAAGAAGGAAAGAAGGAAGGAAAGAAGGAAGGAAAGAAAGAGGGAGGGAGGGACAGAATGATGGACAAAGTCAAAACTTAAATAGAGAAAAGAAACTACAAACTACAATTGGTCACACATCCAATAAGTAGTGTGAACTCTGCAGTCTTGCAACACTCTGTTGGGCAAAATGTAAACACCAGTTTATGAGTTCCTTGAGTATGAGGAATCTTGGATAAAGTAGCTGTGGAGAGAATATTTCATATTTTGCAAGAGTAGCCATCTTTATTTTCCTGTTTCCATCAAGTTGAGCAAACAGAGTTGCATCCTGATTACCTGGTTAAATTACAAGAGTGCCTTCTTGTACGCTTGAGACCTGCAGTGTGGCTCTCAAGAGTACAGTGGTGCAGTGGTTAGAGTTCAGTACTGGAGACTACTTCTGCTGGCTGCCAGCTGCCTGTAATTTGGCAGATCGAATCCCACCAGGCTCAAGGTTGACTCAGCCTTCCATCTTTCCAAAGTGGATAAAATGGGGACCCAGATTGTTGGGGGCAAGAGGCTGATGCTGTAAACTGCTTAAAGAGGGCTGTAAAACACTGTGAAGTCTAAGTCTTATTGCTGTTGCTATGAAGATTACATTTGCTTTACTGTGTGCCTGATAGCAGCCTTTCACAATTGCCAATGCTGGCTAGAAATTCTGTAGTTCAAATGGAGGACACCAAGATGGGAAAAATAACCAAGATGTCCTACGCAGGCTGCACATGGAAAGATTTTGACTGATCATGTTCTTTTAGATTAATATAGTTAAACATAGACCATTGCTAAATCATGTCTATTATTGTCTTTGTTACATCATTAAACAGGTATTTGCAGTAGCAATCAAGGTTTCCAAGGAATCATATACACTACCTTGATTTCTGAGTTTGTCCTGGGTAGATATCATATTAAGAGAGATGGAGTAAAAGAAATTTAGTGTTTTAATAATGCACATCTATTTATAGCATTCATTTCTGAAAATGGGGAACTATTGTCCCCTTTCATAATGATACAGAACAGCTTTAATTATCTGAATGGCTTTGGGAGAATTCCAAATGCTAAAATAATGAGAGGTTTGATGAAGAGCCATCCTGTTTATCGAGAATTTGATTGACATGAGATTATAGGCAAAGGGATGATAAACAATTAATCTCTCAAAGCACAATGATTTTTTACTCTGCTTTCTGTGTTTCTTATAAAAAAAGGTATATATGAGATACTAAAACTGACCCACCCTTGAGGAAATCAATGCAAAAGTGGATGTTCAGAATATCCCTGACAGGTAAGATAGCAGAAGAGATGCTGCAGGAGTTAAGGATGGGTTGAGGCCTTAATCCTTACTCTCCTTGCAAAATCGAGTGTTTTAGCTGTTAAACCTGGGGTAGCAGATGGTGAATCCAACTCTACAGTTTGACCTTCTGAAAAATTATAGTGGACTAGCAGTAGATTAATAGTATCTACTAACTGCAGCATGAAAAAGACTCTCAGCTGTCCTAAATTATATTTCTAAGCTAATGAAAACTTATGCTACCTAATAGAGCTGTGCAATGTTTTGAACGAGATTGCAGAAGACTGCCTTGAACCTAGGGGGGAAATGTGGCTGTTTTAAGAACAGGTGCTCCCTTGAGCTGTTGCATACATTGAAAGATTTTCTGAAGATCAGTTTCAAAGTCCAGAACAGTTTTACTACAAAGCCATGGACTTTGTATGGAAAAAAATGTGAGTCCCAGGTCACTGTGGGACACAGAATAAGGATTTCAAATTCAATGATGTGGAGCCTCTAGAAAGAGTGCAGAGAAGAGCAATAAAGATGATTAGGGGATATGAAGAACGGTTGCAGGAACTGGGTATGTCTAGTTTGATGAAAAGAAGGACTAGGGGGGACATGATAGCAGTGTTCTCAGAGGCTGCCACAAAGAAGAGGGAGTCAAGCTATTCTCCAAAGCACCTGGGGGTAGAACAAGAAGCAATGGGTGGAAACTAATCAAGGAGAGAAGCAACTGGAAGTTTTTAAGAAGATGTTGGATAACCATTTGTCTGAAGTGGTGTAGGGTTTCCTGCCTAGGCAGGGGGTTGGAGTAGAAGACCTCCAAGGTCCCTTCCAACTCTTTTATTCTATTCTATTCTATTTGTTAAGATAATTTTGTTCCATTTCACAACCTTTCTTGCCACAATTGTTAAGTGAATGTTAAGTCAGTTTAGTTGCTGAGTTAGTGGCATGCTTGTTAAGTGAATTTGGCTTCCCCATTGACTATGCTTGACAGAAGATTGAAAAGTTGATCTCACAATTCTAGCATACTGGAACCATCATCACTATGAGTCAGTTGTCAAGTGGCTGAATGTTGATCATGTGACCCTAGCAATGCAGTCAAAAGTGTGAAAAACAGTCATAAGTCATTTTTTAATGCTGTTGTAACTTTGAACCAGAGGTGGGTTGCTCCCGACTCGTTGATATTTTGGCTTGGGTCGCAGAACCTGCAGTGGCCCAGCTGGCCACACCCCTGAACCAGTTCCCTGGTCTCGGCTGCCTTTGCCGGCATGCTGTTTAGTAGTGCACGTGGGTGCACAGTTCACTGTAAATTGTTCTGTGCATGCACAAAAAACAATTTACATTGAACTGTGCATGTGTGCACACGAGGCGAACTGGTAGTAAAAACAGGAGCAACCCACCTCTGCTTTGAACAGTCACTAAATTAACTATTGTAAATCAAGGGCTACTTGTATAACAACTATTCCCTTCTGTAAGGTTGTCATCTGTGTAGCAAGCAACCAGATTGCTGCTTTTAAGGAAACAAAAATAATTTTGTCAGCAGGCCTGGGGACCACAGACGTAAATGAAATTGATCAGTGGTTGATTTTGATTTTGTTGTTACAGCTGTGAATGGTGGGGACGGTTTTTTTTTAATGGGTTTTTACTACATGGTAGATTTCTTTAATTTTTGTAAGCCAACCCGAGTCATGTTTATGTTAATATAACTTTGTTAAACCATCAAACGTGCAAACATCACATTATATCTGACATATGACCCATTGTCTGTAGAGATTCTCAGTCATTATTTATTTATTTTATTTATTTATTTATTTCTTAGATTTTTAAACCGCCCCCTCTCCCAAAAAGGGACTCGGGGCGGTGTACAGTCAGTGCATAAAATACAGACATAACAATAAAATACATTTAAAATACATTAGAGGGGGAGATAGACTGTACAAGAAATAAATACCTAAAAACATCCCAATTAAAACCCCAAACCCAATTAAAATAAATCCCCGGGAGGTAAAACTAAGAAAGTGCCAAGCCAGCTGATTGAAATAGGTGAGTCTTTAACTTTTGACGGAAGGAACGGAGGTCAGTGGTAGTTCGAATATCAGGGGGGAGGTCGTTCCAGAGGGTTGGGCCCATCACAGAGAAGGACCTACTCCTAGGTGTCGCCCGCTGGCATTGCCTAGCGGACGGCACCAGGAGGAGCCCCTCCCTGTGTGAGCGGATAGGTCGCAGGGACGAGTGTGGTAGGATGCGATCCTGCAGATAACTAGGTCCTGTGCCATGGAGCGCTTTAAAGATGGTGATCAATACCTTATTCAGGTCATGGTTGTCCCAAAGATGCTTTTTCAGGAGTCAACTGAGAATCTCTGCAGACTTTTAGCTATACAATTAAGGATGAACACCCTTTGAATCATGTGGGAGAAGGAATAAATTTCCAGAGGAAAAAAATGCAGACTGCAGGAACCAGGAGCACAACTCAAATGACCCTGAGGACAGAGATAAACCTCCAAGTGCTTCAACAATCCTCTAAAAGGACGTGAATGACCAGCCGTCTGCAAGGAATATAAATCTTTCCCCTCTATCCTGTCAGAGCTGAAGAAGCTTCTTGGATGGAAAGCAAAACATCTTCAAAAGAAAAAAAAAACCAAGAAAGTCTAGTTGCCTCCTGAAAAAGCATCTTTGGTACTATGACCCATTGCTTTAATTAGTATTTTCTAAAAGGGTCAATACTCTGGGATGACAGCAGAGCTTCAATATGTCCCATTCAGTGGTGGGATTGAAATATTTTTACTACCAGTTCTGTGGATGTGGCTTAGTGGATGTGGCTTGGTGGGGGTGGCAGAGGAAGGATATTGTAAAATCCCCATTCCCTCCCGATCAGCTGGGACCCTGGAGGCAGATAATAGATTGGGGGGGGGGGCAGTCAGAGATGGTATTTACAGGTTATTAGAACTACTCAAAATTTCTGCTACCGGTTCTCCAGAACTGGTCAGAACCTGTGGAATACCATCTCTGGTCCCCACTCTCTTCCCCCTTCAGTAGCAACACAATTCCACATTTGCTGCTGAGCTCTTTAAGTTAAGTTAGGAATCAACTATGTGACATTAGCATAAATGGTGCCTGCATAGTTTTACAGATATTTGTAAATTTTAATATATTCACTTTAACTCAGTTTTCAGATGGAAAACATGAAAAATCAATTCCCCAAGCTGTGCAAACATGAATGAAAGGAGAAACATAATTTGTGCTTGATCCTGCTGAGATATATCTAGAACTGAAAAAGGCAAGTGATGGGTGCCTTGAGAAATCATAATTCACTGAATTTTAAGCAACTTCCAAGATGTCCTACTTAGCATCATTACCATGATTGTAGGAAAGAGTAGAAATATACAGAAGACTGCTCTACAGCAACTTTCCTTAATCATTTAGCACCATCTGGGTGAGAGAAATTATTGTTAAGAAAATTTGCAGACAGGGTGAAAAGCAGTAACACTGTATTTTAAATTCTGGAACTGAAGGAGCAGAATGCAAGTATCTCTTTCTTTAAGCTGCTGCATCTTCCCTGATACAGAAGTTAGTTCTGAGTATATGTTAGAAGGTACTGGCAAAATTTGGATTAAAGGGTACAAGGAATAGAATAGAATAGAATAGAATAGAATTCTTTATTGGCCAAGTGTGATTGGACACACAAGGAATTTGTCTTTGGTGCATATGCTCTCTATGTATGTAAGGAGAATAAAATACATTCATCAAGAATAAAAAAAAATATTATACTTAGGATAGACAAGGTTACTAATAAAGTATCAAATCGTATTAGGAAACAGTTAAAAACAATATAAATTGAAAGGTACAAGCAACATGGTTATAGTACTAAGTTGGAAGAGATAGATACTAGTAAGGAAGAGAAGAATAATAGTAATACAGACTTAGTAGATTAGACAGCTTCGTGGGAATTAGTTGTCAAGCAGAGTGATGGCATTTGGGAAAAAAACCTGTCCTTGTGTCTAGTTGTTCTCGTGTTCAGTGCCCTATAGCATCATTTTGGGGGTAGAATGGCCAATGAACAAAATGTGGGAAGTGTAAAGCAGCTTTATCCAGCAGGGATTGTGCAGGACAGACTTCTTCAACAAGCTGAGAAATGTATAAATGTGAAAAAAAAATAAGGTTCCAGGTAACAGAGTGAGCTCCCATTACTTGTCTCAGCTTCTGCCAACCTAACAGTTTGAAAGCACGTACAAATGCAAGTAGAAAAATAGGGACCACCTTTGGTGGGAAGGTAACAGTGTTCCATGCACCTTTGATATTTAGTCATGCTGGCCACATGACCACTGGCAGCACTGGCTCTTCGGCTTTGAAATGGAGATGAGCACACACACCCCAGAGCCGGAAATGACTAGCACATATGTTCAAGGGGAACTTTTACCATTACCTTATCAGGTACTTAGGAGCTAAGGATACAGCAGCACAAGGAAACAACAACCAATGATTTAATAGCCAGTTATCAACATTCAAATTAACAACTAAAAACCACATACAACAAGGGATCACATAAACACTAGGCACAGAACAGAACAGTGTTCACATAGAGAAGTTCCCCGAGGATGGCCTCCAGCACAAATCTGAAAGCTTGGAAGACTAAATCTATGGTCCCCGTGATTAATTCAGATTGGATTCTGAAGCTCTGCCTTGTTTAACAACATACAATTGGTTGTAAGTTGAGAACTACCCGTCTGTACAAATGAATGAAAGGATTTGGCTTTGATTTGGAATCTGAGTGACTCTACCAAAGTAGTACTGTGTCATTTCTGCCTCTGTGAAAGCAAACATTAGAGTTTTGTGATGCTGAATGATTTGATCCTTGCATTTGGGAATTCATGGGCTGCTGCTCAGATTTTTTGGTCCCTAAGTAAACAGCAACAATCACTGCTTCTTCCCAGTTGTTGGTGTGGATAATGATGATGATGTTGAGGTTATTTTCAGTTCTTATGGTTCAACTGACTGATGCAGCTCTGAGACCTAAAGGTCGAAGCAAAGTGAAATCCCAGGCTTGTAGTTCAGAGCAGTGGCCTCCATGGTACTACTTTTAAATTGACCGCCCAATCTCAAGCCATAAAGAATTCTGACTGACAATGCTTCATGTCTCATTTTATTCAATTTTGTAATTATTACACAGCACTTAAGATTTGTCTATTGATAGCAGGCAGCTCCTCTGATAAACAAATTATGCAGGAACAGATGAAAGGAAAGTGTAATGGTTTGGATCTCATTAGGATATTTGCTATTAGTGGGGAGAGTAATTAAAAAAGTAATTGCATCACCCTGAATCCACTACCCTCAGTCAGAAGGGGTTCATTCCCAATACTCATCAGGCTTTGTCTTTAGTTCCATCATTACTCATATTCTGCTGTGTGCCATATGTTAGTCTTTGCTGCCCCCGGGGCATTTAGCAAGCTTCCAAGTTTGCAATTGGGAAAAAAATAACAAACTAAACAAACTGAAAAGAAACCCAAACCCATTTGAGATTGGGCAGGAAGGGAATTTTTCAAAGATCAGGATTAGTCATCTGGGGTGAAATTTGAAGAACAAATATAATTCATGTAGTTCAGGTCATATTATTACATAACGGGATTTAATGTATCACACGAATCCAGATATTGTGGTTTATAAATCAAAACTTATCCTGTTTCCCTGAAAATAAGACCTCCCCCGTATAATAAGCCCAATTGAGCTTTTGAGCGCAAATAAGCCCTCTCAGAAAATATTGCAACACAGCAGTAGCCATGAAGTGACCGCGCCTCCTGCACCTCAAAAATAACAAGTGATCCCAGAAAATAAGGCCAAGCACTTGTTGGGGGGGTCAAAAGAAAATAAGACCTTTCTTATTTTCAGGAAAACACGGTATTGTTCAATACATTTTGTAAACTAACCAGTAGTCACATGCTATGTGAATGCTATTGTTTGACCATGGAACCAATTGAGACCAACAAGCAGATTTTTGTTGATGGAGAAGCAGTTGTCAAGCCTAGATTGATTGCTTGGGGACCTGGAGAAAAAAGAAATTTAAATGCTGTGCTTCCTGGCTGAATTAATATCTATGGCTATCTCATGGGCCTCTGTAAGAACATTTAAAGTCAAAAGCTGCATCAATGCCTGAAAATCTTCTCTAGCTAGATTTCCTAATTGAGAAAGCAGAAATGTTTGATGGTCTTCAACACCTACTCCAGCCTTATGATTCAGTATATCCTAATGAGATCTACATCATAGTGAGGAATTTATGGCACCTGGGATGTTGCTGAAGCTCAGTTTCCATGACCTCTAATCAAAATGGACAATGGTTATAAATGCTGGGAGATGTTGTTTCAGCAACATATTTAAGCACTTTAAAATCTGAATGTCTGCTTCTGTTTCAAATAGGTTTCACTGCAGAGTATGATGGAAGAAATTATGAAATAGACAAGACCATCAGAGATAATTTGCAAAGTTTCTAATACATTCTTTTGTTTAGGAGAAGCTGGGGATGTTTGTTGTTGGTTTCGCTGCATAATGACAGTTTGGATTGCAATAATAAGACACCCATCTTCCTTCATCTTATTGTGGGTGATATGATTGATCTGGTGTACATAACTAAGACCTGTATATAGTCATAGGAATAGCACTTATATTTACATACAACTTCACATGGTTTACAGCCCTCTCTAAGCAATTTACAGAGTTAGCATATCACCCCCAACAATCTGTGTCCTTATTTTACCAAATAAGGCTGAATCAACCTTTAGCTGGTCAGGATCAAACTCTTGACAGTGGGCAGAGTTTAGCCTGCAGTACTGCATTCTAAGATGAAACTCAAATACTTTGGCCACCTAATGAGAAGGAAGGACTCCCTGGAGAAGAGCCTAATGCTGAGAAAGATGGAGGGCAAAAGAAGAAGGGGACGACAGAGAATGAGGTGGCTGGATGGAGTCACTGAAGCAGTAGGCGTGAGCTTAAATGGACTCCAGAGGATGGTAGAGGACAGGAAGGCTTGGAGCATTGTCTATGGGGTCACAATGGGTCAGACACGACTTCACAACTAACAACAAACATCTGCATTCTAACCTCTGTGCCACCACAGCTCCATGCATGCATGGAGAGGGTGCTTCCTGTTTTGGAAATGTGCCCACATGAATTTCAAGCTGTGACCTTAAGTTAAGAGTAATGGTATAGCTTGTGTGTCAGCCCTTTCAGGACAACATGGGACAACTCGCCAGAGCTGCCTTGCAGCAGTCAACTCACCGTAGCTAAGTTGATGCAGGACAACTCATCAAGGAACAATTCAACCAATATATAAGTTAAATTAATTTTGATGGAACCATGGCCAATAACAATAAAATAAAGTCAACCCATAAATACAAGAGTTACAATAATTTTGATGAAATTGTAATCATCAATAAAAATAGTACTTGAATGAAACAATTAATACATTGCTCAATTGTCTTGCAATGAGTTGTTCTGGGGTGAGTTGGCTGCAGTGGGTTACCCTAGATTCCTTTGAGGAAGGCCAAGTTTTTTTTTAAAGGCTCAGCAGGAATTCTCAAAATAATGCTTACTGTAGAATAACAAAATATTGAAAGCCTGTTCAAGTGTATTTCCAGCCCATCTAATGCTTAAAATTCAATATCGAGATAAGATTATTCTGTTGTTTTCCTGTTTCTCAGAAGAAGGTAATATTTTGTTAAAGTTCCCCCTCAGCAATTCATGTATTCCTTCCCTATTCCTAAATGCATTCTTCCCTGAATGTCATCCAGTAGACTCTTACAGCTTTCCTAGATGCTGCTCCATAGATAGTGAGATCTTGTCTGTGACATTGAACTCTAAGGAATAGAGGGAATTATTGCTATTATACCAGCTCGGCCTGAGATGCTCAATGCTGTAACTGAGTTGACAGCAGTTTCCTTCCCAAACTTATGGAGGATTTCAACTTATTTATTTATTTTATTTATTTCTTCGCACTTCTAGACCGCCCCCTCTCCCAAAAGGGACTCGGGGTGGTGTACAGTCCACACAGCAAATACATCATCCACAGTAAAATTCATTAAATAGATAAACAGATGAATAAGTGAATAAATATAAATATGGAGGAGGTTAAAAGAATTAAAAGAACTTGCCTTTCCAAGGCATCGAGTCCTAAGCAGTTCAAAAGTTCATTGCTATTTTGGCACTCATGGGTCTGTCCCATCAAGTGCCCAACATTCAGTGAGGTCATACATTAGATTTCTAACTGTCCTGGGATGATCTAGAATTGATAGACATCATTTATACCTTATGTCGGGCAGATCACTGTTTGTTCATTATTTGGTTCTTTATACCCACTTCCCCACTGCAGAGGAAGAGAACCCATTTAATAGATACTGTATTTCCCCCAAAATAAGACCAGGCCTTGTATTATTTTTTGCTCCAAAAGATGCATTAGGGCTTAATTTCCAGTTGGGTTTTATTTTTGGGGAAAATATAATACTAAATGTATCAGGCTGACGTGGCTTGTTTTGGGGTAAGGCTTATATTATGAGCATCCCGAAAAATTATGCTAGGACTTATTGGGTCTTATTTTCGGGGAAACACAGTAGACCCCAGATGTCTGATGATTTCTACTGGGTTTCAGAAGGCGTTTAAGAAAGTTTCTAAGTATCTGGTGCAAGGTTCAACTGAGGCCTTAGTCATTTGAGAGTGTGAAAACAGCCTAGATTGCATTGTGACTATGCAACTTCTCTTTGCATGGGGATCATATATATAGGGGTGATTTTTGAGCTTCATAGAGCTCTGCTGAAAGCTGAAGAATGAACAAAACTAAGTAGACTCTACCCTCTCAGCTTCTGTTTGAAGAAAAAGTGGTGGATGTGGATTGAAGGACCTTTGCACCAATTTATTTGTGTGCCAGTTGCATTTATTCCTGGGACTCAGATTCTCTCATATCTTAGTCAACATTTATCTGTATTATCTGCAGTGTGCTCTACAAATGTTATCCTTGAAGATCATACAGAAGTTAAAACTAATCCAGAATGTGGTATTGCAAATAGTTATGTACTTCAGAATGCCTGAATTATACCTTCACTCATCCTGCAGTGGTTATTAGTATACTTCCAGGTGATATTCATGGTGCTGGTTGTGACTTACAAAACCTTTCTAAGGATTTGTGGTACTCCCTCTCATCCCATCTCTGGTTACTTCTGTCCAGCCAATTAAGGCTTGATCATGCTCCAGATCCTGTCACTTAAGCAACGTCATCTAGCAGGCCCCAAAATCATGCCTTCTCTCTCCTTGCATGTGCCATTTGTTTGTTTGTTTGATTGATTGATTGATTGATTGATTTTGATCCTATATTTATTACTTAATATGAAATTCAAGGTAATGAATATACCTCCTCCTATTTTCCACATAACAAAAACCCTGTGAGGTGAGTTGGCTTGAGAGAAAGTGACAGACCCAAAGTCACCCCGTTGTTTTTCATGCTTAAGGGAGGATTGGAACACACGATCTCCTGATTTCTAGGCCAGTACCTATAACCATTATACCAGATTAGTTCCCCTATGAAAGAAGATTAACCTCACGTATCCAAGCATCCAGATGTCTCTTACTCTACCTAACCTTTTTTTGGTAAAACCCTGGTTTGGTAAAACTCTTACACACTAGGATAGGAGGTATTGTAACTGTTGTGATTCTCCTTCATTGTTTGATTGCCTGCTAACTTCTTTGCATATAATTTGTTCTCCTTTTTGTTGTTATGTATTGTTTTTATCATACGATACTGAGTCAGACATCAACTGGGCAGCAACCGTGTTCTTTCAACAGGCTCTTATTTTCTTTTGACCCCCCCCCCCCAAACAAGCACTTGGCCTTATTTTCAGGGAGGTCTTATTATTTTTGAGGTGCCGAAGGCAGTGAGTGTGGTCACCTCATGGCTGCTACTGTGTTCCAATATTTTTGTGGAGGGCTTATTTTCAGGGGAGGGCTTATTTTAGCACATGTGCTCAAAGGCTCAATTGGGCTTATTATCCAGGGAGGTCTTACTGTATTTTTAGGGAAACAGGGTATATAAATCAAATGAAAAATAAAAGATGAATAAAGCTCCCATCCTTTTTTTTCTTTTCTTTTTCTTTTACATTTGATTTCTTAACCTCAAGTGCTTTTTCTCAAGCATAAGCTGATTGTTGCCCCTTTGAAAACCATTTCTGTTTCAATGCAGAGAAGAAAAGCTTGTAAAAAAAATAAAAAAATAAAATAAAATCAGCCTGTGAGTTTTTGCTTTCTGAATGGATTTTTGCTGAATGCTAAGATGTAACTAAAAATGTAGAAAAATCACCTACAGAGGGTGGGGTATTCTTCTAATGGAAATCTCCAGAAATGACTAATCAATTAATGCAAAGAAGATACTGTTTAAAGCCAATGACACAGAGATAAATAGGAAGGGTTTTTAAACAAACAAACAAACAAACCGATTCCCACAGAATTTAACACTCAGCAAATTAGGTCAATACTGCTAAGCCATACAGTGACATTAAAACAGCTTAGTCGGTAGAAAGTAAAGTGTAAAATTGTAAATTGTAGCATTTTATTGAGTACTTCTATTTAGAAAAAAAATAATGATGAATTCCACATCTTTTCATGCAGAAATGTCTGTTTTATTCACTCCTAAATTGAAGTTTTGGTATATTTAAAATATCGGCAGGGGTGGGCTTCAAAATTTTTAGCAAGGGGTTCTCTCCCTAGTTGCTGGGTGGGCATGGCCGACTTGGCCTCCTGCACCATGGGGGGGGGGGCATTTTTGCCCTCCCTGGGCTCCAGAGACTTCATAAAGCCTCCGGAAGGGCAAATGCTGTCCCCCCAGGCTCCAAAGGCCCTCTGGATGCAAGAAATGGACCCAAACTTCTGGTAGGCCTGTTTTTCACCCTCCCTGAGTCTCCACGCACACCCTGCACTTAACTGCATCCAAAAACGGGCCATGTGTGGACTCCTGGGAGGGGCCGGGTTGGGTGAGAGGGGCCAGCCAGGAGTGGGATTTGGGGGGTTCTCTGAACTGCACAGCATCTTAGCTAGAGGTTCTCCCAAACTCCTGTGAACACCCAGAAGCCCACCCCTGAATATAGGTCGTCCTCAGCTTATAATCATTCCTTTAGCCATCATTTGAGATTATAATGGTGATTTAACAACCAATCCTCGCATTTACAACTGTTGCAGAATCTCCATGATCAAAATTCGGGTGTTTGGTCAACAACCTGTATTGGCGATGGTTGCAACATCCCAGTGTCATATGATTGCCATTTGTGATTTTTCCAGCTAGTTTCTGAAAAGCAAAGCCGATGGGGGAAGCTGGCTTCACTTAATGACTGTGTGGTTCATTTAACAACTGCGGTGATTCCATTAACTATCATGGCAAAACAAAAGTCATAAAATTGAACGCAATTCACTTAATAACCACCCTGCATAGCAATAGAACCACCAGACTCAAAAACTCACGGTGATGGAGAACAAAATAAGATCAATCAGCCAATGTTGTCTGTTTAAATAGAAAATCATGCATAAATATCAGGATCAGTCACTCCTGGTTCGTAAAAAAAAAATCGGTAGAAATACATAACAGTTTTATCAAACCGTAAAGTAAATTGAAGCAATACTATAAAAGCAGAGGTCAGTTTCACATACTTTTACCACTGGTTCGCAGTACACTGAAAATATGAGCATGCGCCTTCCCCAAATGGGTGTGATCTTCCACACATGCGCTTTGCTTGCTTTCGCAGCTTGCTTAGAATATGTGGCTAAATAGGACAGCACAGCACCGGGGCGACTAGGCAGCTGCACCCACAGGTTGTCACAATTGGTTTGCCTGAACCAGTCCGAACCAGCTCAATACCACCACTGTATAAAAGGCAGTACTAATGTGGTGTTGAGATTGTTAGAATTAACCATACCTTTCTGTTCTGCTATTGAATTATTCGGGAAGCATTTTGTTCAGTTCCAGACACTGCCATTTCAGGAGAGCATCAATGAACTGATCTTGCAAAGTAAAAGAGAATGGAGATGCTGAGGAGCTAGGAGACGAAGCCCCATGGCAACAAAATGAAAGATTTAGATATGTTTACCTTGAATATAAAGCAATGATGAAGGTATTGGGCAAACATATTTAAAATACTAGAGCTGAATAATTATTGAATCAGGTATTTTGTGATTCAGAACTGTGGTGGGTTCCTACCGGTTTAGAACTGGAAGTGGTTTGGCCGAACTGGGAGTGATTTGGTGGCCTGGGTCACTGAAATCAGCAGTGATCCAGGCCTGCCATGCCCCCAAACCAGTCCTCCAGGCATTGCCATAGGAGCTGCAATCTTGTTTTTTGCACCTGCGCATGCGCAGAACATTTTTTTAATTGAAATGCACATGTGCACAGGTGTCACGCAGCCATGAGCAAACTGGCAGTAGTGACTGCCAGAACTCACCCTTGATCCAGAACAATCTTCATCCACCTACCATCATTCAATTATGGCTTGGTGTAAATTCTGAAAATTGTTATCTGAACACCCTTGATATGGGGCATCACGGCGGCTCAGTGGTTAAGATGCTGAGGTTGTCAACTGGAAAGCTAGGAGCATGGGTTTGAGAGCCCAGGTGATTGGGTGAGCACCCACTCCTCCCCACCTAGCAGTTCAAAAGCATGCAGATGTAAGTATTTAAATAGGTACCAATTCTCAGTGATGTCTTGCTGGCTACATGATCGCACTAATGTCTTTGGCCAGCGCTGTCTCAAGGGCCTTGAAACAGAGATGAGCAGCGCCTCCTGTAATTGGCAACCCCTAGTGGAGTAAAATCCACAGGGATTCTTTTACCTTTACTTTTTACAAACCTGTTAGGGTGCCAAGCTAGATAACTCCACTCCTCTCAATGAAGATCTTTATAAACTCATTAGAAGGGCTTTTCTAAGATAGTAAAACAGACAGCTACAAGTAAGACATACAGAAGCTGAGTGGCCATCATTATGTCAATCATCAATGACGTACGGTGAAGTTTGTGGCTGGTGAGGCTGGTGCTGTGACATCATCAGGAAGGCAGGGAATGGGACCACGTTTGCAGGAGGCTGAGGCAGCCTCAGGCTCCTGCACACATGGTCCCACTCCCCGCCTTCCTGAGTCAACATGAAGGGGACCGCGGAGAGCGCTCTGCGGTCCCGCAGCTAGCTCTCCGCGGTCCCCTTCATGTTGACTCAGGAAGGCGGGGAATGGGACCACGTGTGCCTTTTCCCTTTTCCCTTTTTTCTTTTCTTTTCATGATGAGAGAGGTGAGGCTCTGCCTCCTCCCCTGCCTTCCCTGCCCTCACGTCCCTGGCCATCATCGATGGGTAGAGTGAACGATTTTTTACCTCTATAGTTTTATCCTTCTACAGATAGTTCTAATATGCAAGATGTTGATTCATTGCTCAGAAACAGTTCCTAAGTAATGACTGATTGAAGGGAGCTAGGCATGTCACTCATGTATTTTGTGGCTGTTTCTAATTGTCCAACCCTCTCTTGTGGTTATATTTTTGTCAGAAGAAAATTGCAGGAAGAATTCCCTGCAGAGAATAATTTTGCCATTCCCTAGAGGTGCTAAAAAAAGAACAAATGCAAATGGCAGACTAAATAAGATCCTATTTTGATTAGATTTCTTTAATGAAATAAACTTTTTCAGCAGGGGTCTTTCATAAGCATTTATGTAATATTTTACGGTCTACAGCCTAATGCCGTGATAATGAATCTTTTGGGCTTGGCAGGTCAAAAAGTAGGAACACAAGAAACCTGACTTTACTAGTGTGTCACTCCCCCACCCCAAACAAAAGAGAAACAATTATCTATCTCCCCGCCAAAACCCTGAACATTGGCATTAGCAGCAGTACTAGGGCTAGGCCTGATGTGGATCTCTTCTCTTCACTTTCCAATATTTTCAGTTTATACAAGAGCACCTTATACACCACTGGTGGAAAGTTACCTGTGATGACCCGGGGCATGGCACAGAGGTAACACAGGCAACTGGCAGTTCAAACCGCCCCTTTATTGCTCCAAATTTCCACAAACACTCCCACATTTCTAGCAAGTCCCAGAGCAAAGTGATCACGCACACACACGCGCACACGCACACACACGCACACACATGCACGCACATGCACACACACATGCACACACATCAAGCAGCCTCTGGCTGCAAATAGTCCAGTCCAACGCTGTGAGCACCACAGCTGCAAAGCAAGAAATCCCGTAAGAATGGAAGGAATCCAGGAAAGTTCAAACATTGGCAATCAACATGCCAGGAATTCAGCATTTGTTCCCAGCAAATGCCCCTCCCCACAGCATCTCCTTAAATCTCAGGTGTGCCTTGTGAAGAGGGGAGGGGCACTCTTCTCCTGAGTAGCTGGGTCAGTCTGCACAGTTCTTGCCTTCTCTCCACTCTCTGTGCTCAAAGATCAGGAGGGGGTGGTCCTTGCTCATCGCCTGAGCTCTGCCCCTCAGGTTCACTGTTGGTCAGCCTGCTCTCTTTCCTTCCTGCCTGCAAGCCTTCCCAATCCTGAAAGGCCCTGGTCTGACTGGGCCTGCTCCTCCCCTTTTTCCTCCAAAGCCAACAAAGCCACTCCCTCAATCTCCATCAGCTCTAATTCTGGCTCAGCTTCCTTCACATATTCAGGCTCTGATGGGGGCATGGCATTACCTCAGAACCAAATAAGTCAAAAAGAAGGCCCACTCCAACCCTCAGGGCATCTTCTCTTTATAAGATGAGTTTCAGTACCAAAGGGAACATAATGGTTCAGTGGTTAAAGATGCTGAACTTGTCAGCCGGAAACTGACACCCAAGGTTGAAGACCCAAGCTCTACACGACGGTGTGAGCTCCCATGGTTTGCTCCAGCTCCTAGCAGTTTGGAAACATTAAATGCGAGTAGATAAAATAGGTACCTTTTTGGTACCATGCATTTTGTGCTAGGCATATAGCCATCCTGGCTATGGACATATACATCTTTGGATAATGATTGGTTCCTCAACTAAGAAGTGGAGCAATGCCCCGGCTCTAGAGTCGGACATGACTGGACAGGGAAACCTTTACCTTTTTAATACCAACATAAGTAATAAAAAAAAAGATGCACATTCTGTAAGACTTCACACATGTTTATTATGTGCTCTTTTTCTCTGTATGTAAAAAAGCAGTTTAGCTATTCTTACATTTTATGTACAATATTTAGTTGAACAAAACTGAAGTGCCCATTTTTGGCCATCTGGAGAGAAATGATCTGTTTACTCAAATTCAGTTTACTACATCAGTTCTCAGCCTACTCTCCCTACTTCCTTGATTACTTCCTTAATCAAATTACATTATTTCAAACGTTTTAACCGTAGAACGAGTCTAGAGGTATATCACAAGAAGAGTTCTCCACTCCTTTGCTCGTAACAAAATAATTTATACCACCAGACTTGAAATTTTGGGCTTAGACAATTTAGAACTTTGCTGTCTTCAATCTGACCTAAGCGTAGTACATAAAATTATCTTCTAAAATGTCCTATTTGTCAATGAATACTTCAGCTTAACCACAACAACACACGAGCTCACAATAGATACAAACTTATGGCAAACCACTCCAAACTTGATGGCAGAAAGTATGACTTCAGTAACAGAGTGGAATGCACTACCTGATACTGTGGTTTCTTCCCCAAACCCCCAAAACTTTAAAACCTTAACCATTCCTAAGAGGTCTTTAAGGAGCGTGCATAAGTGCACCAACATGCCTACATCCCTCTCCTAATATTCCCTTGCATTCTTATTCATCTCATGTATTCATAAATCATGTCTATACTTATATCTGTCATCTAATACATACTAGATGAAATAAAATAAATAAAATAAAAATAAAGAAAGCGTCAAAATCTGACACAGCAGTTTCCTACCCCTTTGAGGAAAGGAAATGGAAGGGAAGGGAGGGGAGAGGAGGGGAAGAGGAAGGGCAATGGAAAAGGAGAGGAGGGGAGAGGAAGGGAAGAGAAGGGAAGGGAAAGGAAAGGAAAGGAAAGGAAAGGAAAGGAAAGGAGAAGCCATTCTCACACACATTCTTCCCCATCCCAACCGCAATGTATTCCTTTGATTACTTTTGTTGCTCTATAGTAATCCTTCTTTATTGTATTGCTCATCAATATATTGAATAATGATTCTCAAAATCTCTATGCAGTAGGTTCATTGTCCAGAACAATTGACTATTATGCAAGTTGCGTACTAATGTACACAATGGCACCAGGCACCAGACGTCTGTTTCTCTCTCTCTTTCTATTCCTAACATATTTGGCTTCTTTAAATTCAGCTGCAAAGTTTTTGTTTGTTAACAGCTTTCCTTCATTGCTGTCCCCCCCACCCCCCATTGTCACACATTCTATTTGCCTTAATTAAGATGCTTTGCAATGTATCCATATAAATCCAGCCCAAATTATTACCTGTGAAATGTTCACAAGTGTAACAGGGACCTCAGGGCTGTACTTTGTATTTAGTTTGCATATATATACCTGACAAACAAATGTGCCATCATTTAATAGCTGTAAAAACTGAAAGAAAACCTCACATTTGCTTTTTGTTCTTGTTGACTAGATAATGGCACAGATAAAACTGCAATCCAAACAAAAATGTCTTCTGTTAATGTCTAGCAAGTTGCTGCAAACTTTTTGTTTTCCTGTTTAAGGAATTGCTCCAGATGCCAGTGGGAAGATCTGGGATTCAACAAAGCATCCAGAGAATTGTTTGGTCCATGAAATCATTGGTCAAAATCGATGGTTGGTTGGTTTTAAGGGACGTGGTAGCTCAGTGGCTACGATGCTGAGCTTGTCGATCAGAAAGGTCAGCAGTTTGAAGGTTTGGATCCCTAGCACCATGTAATGGAATGAGCCCCCATTACTTGTCCCAGCTTCTGCCAATCTAGCAATTTGAAAGCACGTAAAAATGCAAGTAGAAAAATAGCTTTGGTGGGAAAGTAATAGGGTTTCTGTGTGCCTTTGGCATTTAGTCATGCTGGCCAAATTACCATGGAGACGTCTTCACATAGCGCTGGATCTTTGGCTTTGTAACGGAGATGAACACCACCACCTAGAGTCGGGAATGACTAGCACAGGGTCTCCAAACTTGGCAACTTTAAGACTCGTGGACTTCAACTCCCAGAATTCTCCAGCCACAGTTCAGGTTAATTGCTTCTTAATAATCAAACAAGGATGGAGCTGTGGTGACACAGTGGTTAGAATGCTGTACTGTAGGCTAATTGTGCTCACAGCCAGGAGTTCAATCCTTACTAGCTCAAGGTTGACTCAGTCATCCATTCTTCCGAGGTCAGTAAAATGAGGAGCCAGATTGTTAGGAGCAATACGCTGATTCTGTAAATCGCTAAGAGAGGTCTGTAAAGTAGGGTGAAGTTATATATAAGTCTAAGTACTATTGCACAGTGATTAGTGGTGAGTTCCGGATCCTATTCCAACTGGTATGGTTGGAACAGAACTGGCGGCATCCATATGGATACAGCAGCTTGCGTGCACATGTGTGTAGTGCGTGCATGCATCTTAGCACCTCCGCGGGACTCCGCAACGCTCCAGATGCTCAGTGGAACGTCATGCAGCCGCTGTACAGGCCGTGCATGTGCACAGAAGCACAGAAGACTTAAAAGACCGGTAAGGAGCTCAGGTGCGTGGGTGGGCTCCCTCTGGAGCACCGTTCCAGAATGGTATCCGGTACTCCGGGCTGGCTTTGGTACTCCTGTACTGGGGTATACCACCTGCAACCCACCACTGACAGTGATATATAAATGTAAGTGCTATTGCCGTTACTACTGAGAAAGCAATTTTTTCAAGTCAAGAGGGCAGCAATGACTACATAATTGATGTGTTTCTCCCTTTTGATTGGACACAGGGCTTTTTTGATTCTCCTTTGCAGATGCCTCTTTGAAAGCTACAATTGCTTCAATGGAAGCATTTTGTAACATACGCCTACTAATGCCAGCGCTTTCTTTCTCCCAGGGACTAGTTTGTAACTGAGAATATCGATTTGCCCAAGACTGTCAAAGTCAAGGGAATAGCCAGAAGATCTTTATACAAATCTGCTCCAGAATGTGCATTGTATTTGCAACCAGATCTGGTCACATATTTTTTGCTCGTGATGGAGTGATAAACAGCATTTGTTTTTAATGAAATAATATAGCATAGCCAGGAGCATAATCTTCTCTTTTCGCTTCCCATCCAACTGTCTTGCTTGCCTGCTTGCTTTACATCATTTTTGCTACTACTGATCCATCCCAAAGTTGTGATAGATCCTTCATCTTGTTGCTTCTGAAATTCCGTGTCTGAAATTCCTGCTATTGTCTGTAATGGGGAAAAAAGCCTAACTTCCTTGTGCTAAAAACTAATCTGAATTCTTCTAAGCCAACGTCAGATACATTTGGTGTCTTTCCATTCTTGATACTGAAGACTGAGCTTTTATCAGCTGCTTTTGAAGAAACAATAAAAATAATCAATCTCTCTCTCCCTCTCTCCCTGAGAGAGAGAGGGGGAGGGAAGGAGGGTGGGAGGGAGGGAGGGAGGGAGGAAGGAAGGAAGGAAGGAAGGAAGGAAGGAAGGAAGGAAGGAAGGAAGGAAGGAAGGAGAGTGAAGGGGGAGAGAGAGAAAGATCCAGTGTTAACTAACTAAGATGTCAATTCTACTGGCATTATTTGCTTCTGTATATTCTTAGCTGCACCCATTTATCCATTACTTATACAGAATAGAGGAGAAAGTGAGAAATTCGTAGAAGTACATCAATTAGCAGTTTTCTTCTGGGTGTCAGATTCTCTGTTTCAAGAAGTTAGCACACAAGAGGCTCTGTTGGCTATCAGAACAAGTTTTAAGGCTTGAAAAGAAATCACTTGCTCAAATTCATATATTTTCCTATGCTTTATCCAGCAATGATACTTTGAAGTAGGGATATTTTTCAATAATATAAAAGATTGAACTTCTCCTACTCCTTGTGTTCCCATATTTTCTTGAAAAAGAACACTTCAGAGTCCTAAATTATTTGGTCCTCTTTCAAAAAAGAAATAATTAAGAATTTGTTATTCTTATTTTGTTCGCAGTAATCATGGTAATCATGATAATTTCTGAATTTCCATGGCACTCTCTTTTCTCTCAATCTACATTGCCAGATGTACATTTAAAGAGCAGTCTTATGATGTCCTCATAGAACACAGAATAACAAAGATGGGACCTTAGAGGTCCTCTAGTCCAGCCCTCTGCTTGAACAGGGAGCCTTATACCATTTCAGACAAATTCTCTTTTTTTGAAAACTTTCAGTGACACAGCACAACTTCTGAATGCAAGCTTTCCCTTGGTTGATTGATCCCAAGGTTAGGAATTTTTTCCTTAGTTCTAGAATGCTTCTCTGCTTGGTTAGTTTCCATCCATTGTTTCTTGTTTTGCCTTTTGGTGGTTTGGACCAGGGATGATACCTGAACAAATTAACAGTGACCCTGACAAATATAGAATAGAATAGTAAAGTTGGAAGGGACCCTGGAGGTCTTCTAGTCCAACCACCTGCTAAGGCAGGAATCCCTACACCACTTCAAACAAATCATTATCCAACATCTTAAAGACTTCCAGTGTTGGGGCATTCACAACTTCTGGAGGCAAGCTGTTCCAATGATTAATTGTTCTAACTGTCTGGAAATTTTTCCTCAGTTCTAAGTTGCTTCTCTCCTTGATTAGTTTCCACCCATTGCTTCTTGTTCTGCCATCAGGTGCTTTGGAGAATAGTTGAATCCCTCTTCTTTGTGGCAACCCCTGAGGTATCGGAAGACTGCTGTCATGTCTCCCCTGGTCCTTCTTTCTCTTAAGCTAAACATACCCAATTCCTGCAACCGTTCTTCATATGTTTTAGTCTCCAGTCCCCTAATCATCTTTGTTGCTCTTCTCTGCACTCTTTCTAGAGTATCCACATCTTTTCTACATCGTGGCGACCAGAACTGAATGCAGTATTCCAAGTGTGGCCTTACCAAGGCATTATAAAGTGGTATTAACACTTCAGGTGATCTTGATTCTATCCCTCTGTTTATTTATTTATTTTGTCAAGCATATATAAAATAACAGCTAAAAGTATAAACATGATTTTGAATACATGAAAAGAATACAAATAAAAAGGACATTAGGACAGGGATGGTAGGCACGTTGGCATGCCTATGCACACTCCTTACAGATGTCTTAGGAATGGGTTGAGGTTGACAGTCTAAGGTTAAAGTTATGGGGGTTTGGGGATGAAACCAGAGTCAGGTAGAGCATTCCAGGCATTGACAACTCTGTTGCTGAAGTCGTATTTTATGCAATCGAGTTTGGAGTGGTTTACCTTAAGTTTGTATCTGTTGTTTGCTGATACATTGTTGTGGTTAAAGCTGTAGTAGTCATTGACAGGTAGGATATTGTAGCAGATAATTTTATATACTACACTTAGGTCAGACAAAGGCAGCATAGTTCTAAGTTGCCCTTGATAGAGTGCAGGTCGTCTACAAGATCATGTCCATCTAGCTTGTATTTTATGTTCTATTTTTTTCCCAATGTGTAAGATAGAGCATTTGTTGGTTGAGATTTGAAGTTGCCACTTTTTTGACCAATGTGATACATAGTCAAGTTATGCAGCCTAGAAATATGTTGGCTTTTCTGGCAGCTGCTGCACATTGCTGGCTCATATTTAGATGGTTGTCTATGGCATTTGTGAGTTAAAGAGACTGACCTCAAGAATTTAAAAGAGGCAGAGAATTGGAGAACGAGTCTTTCAAACTTACAATGGTAGATCTTTCATTATTGTGAGAAATTAAAATATCAGGGAAGGAAGATATCATTCCAAGAAAACAATGATTACTTAGGCCAGGAGCAACAGTCCATGGTACTGTCCCAAGGGTGCTTTTTCAAAGGTAACTGGACTTACTTTGTTTTTCCTAGAAGACATTTCACTTCTCATTCAAGAAGATTTTTCAGTTCTGACTGAATGGAGGTGAATCAGTAGTCAGAACTGAAGCAACGTTTTGGATGAGAAGCAAAATATCTTCAAGAAAAAACAAAGAACGTCTAGTTGCCTTTTGGAGAAAGCACCTTTGGGAGAACTGGATGACTGAGAATCTCTATCTCCCACAATGTTGTACAGACTTCCTAGATATGTTAGAAATTCAAGTTCAGAAATATCTGGCGTGTTGCATACCTCTTACTCCAGTTTTAGAATATACCTATTTCATAGATGTAATGTTTTAATGCTAGGGATAATTCTCTGGAGGGAATTGTGACCTAAAACGTATGGGGTGAGGTATTTTATTTCATGAATTTTAAAGTAAAGATATCACATCTTATTTGAGACAACAGAGTGGAAGAAAAAAATGTGCTCTCTACTTCGATAAGGCCTAGCCTAAAGTCCCTGCAAATATCTTTTTGTATTTTGCTATGCTTCTTCAACACCCTTTGCATTTGCATTCAAATCATCTCCCAAACAATAGGGCAGATTACAGTATTTTAAAGACCCTCTGGTTTTTGAAAAATGCAAATATATCTAATCATGAATCAAATAAATCTACCCAATTGATGAACTTGGGTACAGTTGGATTGCAGGCTTTTATTCCTTGACAGTAACTGTGATACAAATGGGTTACATATATAGATTTTTATTTAAAAATGGGAATTATTGCAACCCCAGTCTACTTTTTTTTAAAGGGCAAATGACAGCTTTTAAAACATATGAAGATTTTTATTTAGTGCAATAGTAAAAGCTTCATTATTTTGCCACTCCTTCGAACACCAACACCAAAATTTAAAATATAAAACAAAAGTCAACAGATATTTAACATGATTTGACACACACTCCTTTCTTCTTTGCATTTCCACTTATCACATCTTCCACTTCCCAATTTGTAGTCATTCTGCATTTTCCTTACTGGGGTATAATTAACATTTATTGGACAAGAAAAATGTCCATCACAATGATTAGCTGTGAGTGTATGTTCATAATGATGACAATAGATGAACAAGGTATTAAGCTTCAGCTCACTACATCAATTTGCATAATATATGAGCTCCCCTAGCTGGATGTACAATAATTAGAAATCTGTACCAAGAAAGCAAAGTTAGTACATGAAATTTCAGGTACTAACAACCTGACCAGCTTTCAGGAGACAATTCTGTGTTTAAGTAACACAATCTAGAAAGTCAGGCTCTGAATTTTCTGGTGGGCTTCCTATGGGTAAAGTACAATCAGCAGTTAAGTTTAACTAACAATAAAAATTATGTCAAGCTCATCACAAATGCCAGCAATTTTATCTACAAGAAAGCAGGAAACTGCTCGTGATATAGGGTAGATACTGCTACCCTGGGGGACAGCTAGCCTTCTAGTCCTGTTGAAGCATCAACATCAAGTTTCTTTAAATGAATAATAGAACTGGAAGTTTCTCAAGCAATCATGTAAAAGCATAGCTGTCTTATATAGCTAGGACTAGTAAAGTCATTAAAGAACACTTCCAGCAACAACCAGATACAAAATGCAAGCCCTACTTATAATAAAGTTAAGACATCATTCTTGTGCCTTTTTTCTCCATTAGTAGGGTACAATGGACTAGAACTCTTTGCCTTCTCTAAGTGGCTTATAGAGTCAGCATATTGCCCCCAGAAATCTGGGCCCTCGTTTCACCAACCTTGGAAGGATGGAAGTCTGAGTCAACCTTGAGCTGGTGAAAATTGAACTGCTGTCAGTCAGCAGAATAAGCCTACAATACTGCATTCTACCACCAAACCACCAAGGCTCTGCCCCATTGTTTTTTATTTCATTGGATTAGTGTTGTATCAAGTTATTTGCTTCTGACCCTAACAAAACTGTAGGTTTCAGAAATCCATCACGCAATTTGTGTCCAAAATATCTGTCTGCCTCTCGCAGAGTTTATTTGGCTTTTATATAGTTTTTACAAGCAAAGCACAGAGCAACAACACATTACTTTCGGTTTTACTCCCCCAAATCTTCCCTAGAGAATCAAGAATACTATTCAGGCCAAGGTTACCTCATGCCTTTGCTCTGGTGACTTAATGAGCTAATAGATAAGAAACTGTGCATCACCTTTCCTTTATTCCTGCATTTGGTTCTGCTAATTATGTGAGCTTGTAGGCTTCCAAGATAACAGCCACTGAGGTCATGGTAGTTTCTACGCATGCCCTTACGTAAGCCTTACCTCTCATTCCTACATCTCACTCTTTTTTATTTTGTTTGACAAGGAAAAGGGGCTACCCTTCAGGAGAGGAACATCCCTGCAATTGTTTATACAGAGCATATACCTGACCCTGAGGCAATGTAGGAGGGGGTTTAGGGCAAAAAGCTATAATGCACATTTTGCAAAGGGAGGGAAGGCATTGAACAAAACAGCACCCGCCAATTAAAATAGCACAAATGATGACTAAGTAATGTAGGATATTTCCCAACAGATCTGTGGGTAACCACGCCCAAAAGCTTTCCCACCAAGATCCTAGGGTATCAATTTTCAAATCAGAGGCCAATTTATGTAAAATATTGAGTTGGTCCTGGATAGTTCTGGATTCATCTAAAATATTAAAACAACACATCCCATCAAAACTTTCACAACCCATATGCTGGCAAAAAAGCAAATAGTCAATAGCAGCACAATTTTGCAAAATAGCTTTATTGAAAGCTTGTAGCTCATGATTAATTGCTGAAATAGCTAAAGAAGTAGCATTAATTGTTTTTACCAAATCACATACAACAGCGTTAATATTAAAATGAGCACGAGCAGCAATCGCTGGCACACCCACTATAGATATAGCCAATGCTACATATTCTACTTTATTAAGTAAAGCTGTCTCAGAGTCACAAGTGTTTTCTGACGTTGCTGTTTGGAAAGCAACACAGGAATTAACTAGCTAAAGCAACATTGCTCTTCACTAATATTAGCAGGAATATAATTAAAAGTTTCATGACCACATATAAAAAACCATCCTTGCAGAAGCCAAACATTAGCAAAGTGAAAGGAAACCTCCTCAAAAGCTGTACAATTTAAAGTAGGTGAACTAATATGAAAACACTAAGGCTTTTTACTTAAAGATATACAGTTAACTACTTTAGCACATGTTACATTTTCAGGAACTGCTACTATAGGAGTATACAAAGCAATTGCATCAGGGGACAGATCATAGGCAATCAATTCCTAACTAGATATAGTTCTATAGTTCAAACCAATGAAGTGTTGAATTACTGCAGACAGGATTCAAACAGGATCCAAGCATGCAAAAAGTAAATGTTCCATGTCAATTCAGATAAGCAAGAGACATCAGTTTGTATGATGTTAGCTGCACCCATAGATTGTTACTTCAGTCATTGTTCAAGGGAGTTTTTGGGTGAGATGACAGCAGCTATCGATAAAGAGAAGCAATTGACAAGTAGACGTAAGAAAATGATGACTAAGGACTTGGCAAAAATGGCAGCGCATAAGTTCTCGGGGATTTGTTCCACGTGTCGTTGTTTCAGCACTGCTTGCGCTTTGGTGGTCACTGGACAGCTGGTCCAACAAGATCGTATTGGCCACTGTGCTGTCTGTAAAGTCACCTTGGTCATCTCTAGAACTGGATTTGAGAACTGGTACCACAATATTCTTAGCTGGACAAACACCACGTGCGGGAATCCACAAAAACCTGTAGAAGCAAGCACAACATATCCTCATCCCCCTTGCGGGGGAGGCAAACAAACTTGTTTAATCTATTATGTTACCTATGCCAAATTAGCCAAATTGGGGTACGCCAAATTGTTAGGTACCCAAAATCCCTCCTTTTTTATTTGTTTGAGAAGACAGTCCTTAAAGAACCAATTAACACGTTCCACAATAGCTTGACCTGTGGAATTGTAAAAAAGGGAACCCAAAAATTAAAACAATGTTCTAATTTGTACAAAATTGCAAAAAGGCCAATGAAAAATAGGCCATGATCAGTTTTTTAAGAAAAGGGTTTACCCAAGACAGTAAAGGCTGAAAAAAAATGAGAAATAGCATGACTAGCTATTGCTCTTCATTGAAATGTGGCCCAAAAATAAAATTAGATAAATAAATGAATTTACTTCTAGGGAGCCAGAGAGGGAACATAAGTGACATCCATTTGCCATAATTTATTAGAGGCTAAACCACGGGGATTAACTTCCGTGTCCCCTGAAGGGGGATGCTGCAGAACACTGGGGGCAAGATGAAACAATTTGCTTGGCCTGGTCAATTGGAATATGGCAAGCTTGTGCCAGCCCTCTGGCATTCTGATGGAAAAAAAGTAATCAAAAAATAAATCTGAAAAAAAGTAGGTAAAGCATGAACAGCTGCATCTGAGTTGCATACCTGTTGCTTTAAGAAAAAGGTCCTAGAAAAAACAAATAACTGCGTATATGAGCATAATAATTACTGCAAAGTTAAAAACAAAGCCATAAGATTAAGATCCATCCTGGATGTAATGTAAATACCTAGAAAATTCAAAATAAATTGACACACATAATGAAAGTCAGAAATTTAGTTAAAAGCTTGTTGAGAAAAGATGTGAAAAGCTAAAATAGCAACAAACAATTTTAAGAAAATGTTGCAGGAACAACTGCATTGCAGGGTAGGAAACTTTCATGAGAGTCCTTATAAGCAATTACTCCTCTCATTCACCCTCCACTTGAAAAACAGTGTTGCGAAAGCAGAGAAAAAAAGCAATAGACGAGTAAACACGCAAGCCAAAAATCTTTAGGCAAATGCTATAAAATACAGACCACATAGTCAGTTAAAGCACACTGAAGAGATAAGTTATTCTGAAAATACAATTGAAAATCAAATTTTGGAAAAGGAAAAATAATATTAATTAAGTCAGTCCAATTTCTATAACAAACCCAAGGTTATTAAATCAGCAACAGCCTAAGAAAATGGCAAAACATTTTAAAACTGAATCTTCTGTCTTAAAAGCATCAAAAGAGTTAGCTGACAATTTCTATGAGGGATGCTCCACAAATTAAATGCTCAAAAGATTATTAATCTCCTCAACTGCGGCAAATGCAGCTGAGGAAATCACGATAACATCTCCAGGTTGTTTTCCTTTGGTCAGTAATTCAAACAATAAATGTGTCAGCAAAGAAAAATATGGCCTTACCCAATTAAGAGTACCCAATAACTGTTGTAAGTTAACTAGTGACATAACGTTAGGCAATTTCAAACAAGGAAATGCTGGGGCAGAATAGGAATGCAACATCTTATGACCCAAATATAGATAAGGAGCATGTAGTTGTACTTTTTTCTGGGGAAATTTGCAACCCATAAACAGTCAAATCATTTTGTATTTCTGAAAGCCAATTAGGTGGTATCTTTGGGGCTCCAATTAAAATACCATCCATATAGTAATTTACCAAAGTCAATGAATAAATTTGAAGCAAAAAGAACTAAGTAAATGTATAAATCAACCAACGAAATAATTTTGGACATTTTGCTTTTAGCTTCAGCCCTTGGTGGAAAGGGCTGGGGGAAGTTGCAGGCATTTCCCCCCTTAACTTTCGACAATCCCTTTTATAACATTTTCCTTGAGGTTTGCTGCCTTGCGAGAAAGCGGCTACCAATAAATTAGCCTGATGAGAGGCTGTTCCTATATCTTGACATGCTTTAATCATTTCTGCCAACCCAGGATCATTCTCAAAGCCAATGATTGCCTTTTGGCATTCAAAAGTGGCGTTTTCCTTTGCTAATTTCACCAAAAACTTCATCTGAGCCTCAGAATTATCTATTTGTTGTTTTAAACCATCCTGCAATCCATTCACAGATTCTTCTTGAAGAGGGGGAGGTGTGGGGAGGGAAGCAGACACACAGAAAATAATAATAATAATAATAATAATAATAATAATAATAATAATAATAATAATAATAATAATAATAATAATAATAATAATAATAATAATAATAATAATAAATATTTATTTCTTAGCCGCACCCTCTCCCGAAGGACTTTTCCTGACCAGCAGTAAAGTCAAACTTTTCTTGCAAAGCAGGGCAAAGAATAGAAGGAAAACAATCTTTTAAACCAATTACTTCATGATCTTGTGGAATCAATTTAGGTGGACAGACAGAAAACATATCTTCTTTCTTCCCCTCCTCTTTTGCTAATTGTTCCTCTGACTGTGGAGAAGCAGATGAATTAGCCACTCTGTGAGGAGCTGGAAGTCCAATTGAAGATGATTTTAGGGGAATAATTTTTACTTGATCATAATCAGATGAAGGTTTGGTGGTCAATTGATGTCCTGCCAAAACTTTAGAGCCAAATTTTTCTACTACTTGACGGCACTGAGACCACGGATGTCCTATCTTCCAAGGACATTGTTTGCCTATCCCTCCAGCTAGCTTCCTTATGAATGCCTCAGGTGTTGTAACACCTGACTCCTGTATCAAGAATCTAAATTCTTGTACAATTTGCTGCTGGTGAGACAGATTGCAACCCATACTTACCTCTGAGGGGTCCCGTAGGACGATTGGCATGCCGTGGGGTCTGTTCCAGACGGGAGGTAAGTATGTTGGCTGTTGCTCCCCCGAAGGGTGTTCCCGGGTTTCGGCACCAGATGTAGGTTTCAGAAATCCATCACGCAATTTGTGTCCAAAATATCTGTCTGCCTCTCGCAGAGTTTATTTGGCTTTTATATAGTTTTTACAAGCAAAGCACAGAGCAACAACACATTACTTTCGGTTTTACTCCCCCAAATCTTCCCTAGAGAATCAAGAATACTATTCAGGCCAAGGTTACCTCATGCCTTTGCTCTGGTGACTTAATGAGCTAATAGATAAGAAACTGTGCATCACCTTTCCTTTATTCCTGCATTTGGTTCTGCTAATTATGTGAGCTTGTAGGCTTCCAAGATAACAGCCACTGAGGTCATGGTAGTTTCTACGCATGCCCTTACGTAAGCCTTACCTCTCATTCCTACACAAAACTACTTGTCATGCATTACTGTATTTAAAGCTGGCATATATATTGTGGTCTTTGGGGGCAGTCCTAGAGGAGATTCTTAAATTGCAAATTCCCTGATCCAGAAGCAAAGATGGTAAGTCACATTTTCTTGAGGTATCATGTCACCTGTCCACTCTTGTAAAACATATGCATTGGTTATTGTTTGCAACCTAAGTCTCATTCACAATGAAGTTACTTTGATATTTAATGCCTTACATGGACATAAGCAGGACCACTTACTCATGCACAGTCCTTTGCCTACTCTGTCAACAAACACAGAAAAAGTCCTGGTTGGACTGCTGTGAAAAAAAGAAGAAGCAACTTAAGGGGGGAATTTATTTTGCTGCCATCAGTACAAAGTGCTTGAAAGCAAGGCCAAGAGGGGATGTATCACATGGTGATTGGGTAGCTTTTCCAAACTGGCTTCTTACTTCCTTTCTGCTTTCTGCCACAGTGATGTTACGGAAGACAATTCTTGTGAGTAAACTTTCTATTTTTCTTCTTCTGGCCCCAAATTGTCACAATCTGTTGTTCTGGACTGAGCAAGTTGTGTTTACAATCTACATACTTGGTACCATGTCCAAGAATTTTATAAAACACATAAAGAAATTGCAGCCTCCTGCAATAACACCAGTGGAACTGCAGAAAACTGTGCTACTAGGAACATCATATATTTTAAAAAGACACTTGGTTGATTCCGAGGATGCTGGCAGCAACCCATATCAACCATTAGCACCAGTCAATGGTGTTTGTGACACATCTTTAAATGTTCAGTTGACTGAGTTTCGTGTTTAATGAATAAAGTATAATAATAATAATAGATATAATAATAGATATGGCCATAGAGCCCTGGTGGCATAGCATTTAAAGTGCAGTATAATTGCAGCCATACTCTGCCCACAGCCAGGAGTTCAATCCTGAATGGGGTTCAAAGTTGACTAAGCCTTTCATCCTTCCAAGATCAATAAAATGAGGATCCAGATTGTTGGGGGCTATATGCAAATAGGCATTATGCAACCTTATATTGTAAAATGCCCAGGGAGTTTAAGCACTGAGGGGCGGTATGTAAGCCTAAATGCTATTGCTATAATGAGAGTACAATTGAGCTCCACTTGTGTTTGTAATGACCCTGAGCTATATTGTGTTACAGACATCCACCGCAATTAGTGCAGTGCAGCTTAGAATGTACTTGGGGGAGGGGAGGAACTAGGAGAATGCTCGGCAGTGTAAAATTGTACTATGGAGGAATCGCTTCAAAAAGTACTTGGAGACATGGCAAAAATCTAATTGTTTGAAGTTCAGTGGATCACAAAAAAGTCAGCTTAATAGTTGAATAGGAAGCCAACAGAATATGTGAAAATGTAGACCAATCTGGAAAAGTTTTTTTAAAACTCCTGAAAATTGCAAATGCAAACTACTTTCTGCATACTTTAGAATTTTACTTTCTGTGATATTAATACCTTTAAGGAGTTTTAGGCCTGCACCAAACCTAATGGCTGTTTGAGCTTCCAGCTACTAGTTATGCAATCCTCCTTTAAGGTTTTAAGAACAGACATGCTATCTTGCAAAATAAGTGTTTCGGATTGCACCTCACAATGGTTGCCATAAGTCCTTTTTAAATCCCCACTTTCAACTCACGGTATCTTTTGAAGCTTTCCAAAATGCCATTTATGGAATTCAATTAGCTTCAGTGAAACAAAGTAGCTTCTAAATAATTGAAAAATACTAAATGCATTGTGAATAATTCTCTCGCATAAGCTCACAAGATTTTTTTGGGGGTGGGGGGGGTTGCCTTTGATTATCCTTGCCATGAAGCAATACTTTTGTCAATTAAGGTTAAAAAGTTAATGTTTTGCAAACAACAACCACAACATATCACATTAATCGGGAATTTCAAAAGTCTTTGGAACTCTGCCTGTTTACACCCATCAAACTCCATGTGAAATGCCAGTTGAGGTGAAAAGAAGACTGTGGTAAATCTTCTGAAATACCAATTATCTTTCAGAAACAGTTATGTCTCATTGTCCTCTTGACAATGCAAGCTACTTGTCAAGTCTTCTATTTGAGAGGAGAGACAAAAATATAAAAGAAGCCTCAAATAGAAGTGATACTTTCCATCAATTCTTGTATGCATACCTTTGGCAACATTTTTTTTGTTAGTTGCAAAGTTGTGCCTGACCCATTGTGACCCCATGGACAACCTTCCTCCAGGCCTTCCTGTCCTCCACCATTCTCTGGAATCCATTAAACTCATGCCTACTGCTTCAGTGACTCTATCTAGCCACCTGATTCTCTGCCGCCCCTTCTTCTTTTGCCCTCAATCTTTCCCAGCAGTAGCTCTTTTCCAGTGAGTCCTTCTTTCTCATTAGGTGGCCATTGTATTTAAGTTTCATCTTCAGGCTCTTGCCTTCTAAACAGCAGGCAGGGTTGATCTCCTCTAGGACTCGCAGGAGTCTTTTCCAGCACCATAATTCAAAGGCCTCAATTCTTTGGCGCTCAGCCTTTCTTATGGTCCAACTTTCACAGCCATAAATTGCAATTGGGAAAACCATAGCCTTGACTATATACACTTTTGTTGGCAGGGTGATGTCTCTGCTTTTTAGTATGCTGTCTTGATTTGACATAGCTTTCCTCCTCAGGAGCAAGTGTCTTTTAATTTCTTGGCTGTAATCCCCCATCTGTGGTGATCTTGGAGCCCAGGAAAATTAAATCTGTCACTACCTCCTTTTCTTCCCCATCTATTTGGCAACATAAGCAACTGCAAATCAGAATCTTTCTCCTGTTGGCCATTCAATTAAAGTTGAAAATACTCCAGTTTTTAACCCAGATTTGTTCAACCTTGGCAACTTTAGTAACTCTGGATTTCAACTCAAAGTCTAGAGGTCTTAAAGTTTTCAACTTGAAGTCCACAAGTCTTAAAGATTGGGCACCCCTGTTTTAACCAGTACAACCAGCATTATAAACCCTTTTGCAAAAGGATTTATAACACATAAAACACATACTGATTACAACAGCAATGTCCAATCTTTAAGACTTGTGGACTTCAAGTCTGCTCCATGGCCACAAATCTTTGACATGGTAAAGAGAACTTATAGCTCCTTTTCTAATTTTACTCATAGGATTGGCTTTCTGGCCTACACAAGCCAACCCAGCAGTTTAAAAACAGGTTACTTTTGACTGACAGTTATACAGATTGAGAATTCAGAAAGCAGAAAGTTCAGAAACCTGAAGGCTTTCTAGCTCATACACTTATGCATGTATACAAACTCTAATGGCCTTAAACTACAATAAATATTGTTAGCTAAATAGGTGACGTTTCACTATATTAGGGTATGCATATAGAAGGGACGTGGTGGCTCAGTGGCTATGACACTGAGCTTGTCGAACAGAAAAATTGACAGAAAGGTTCGAATCCCTAGTGCAACCTAATGGAGTGAGCTACCATTGTTTGTCCCAGTTTCTGCCAATCTAGCCATTTGAAAGTATGTAAAAATGCAAGTAGAAAAATAGGGACCACCTTCAGTGGGAAGATAATAGTGTTCCATGTATCTTCAGCATTTAATCATGCAGGCCACATGACCATGGAGACACCTTCGGACAGCACTGGCTCTTCTGCTTTGAAATTGAGATGAGCACCATCTCCTAGAGTTGGGAATGACTGGTATGTATGTGCAAGGGGAACCTTTACCTTAATATGTCCAATTGTGTAGGGAATTCTTTTATGGAAGGGCACCAATTACACCCTTTCTAATTCCTGCAGAGAAGAGGACAAGGATAGCAATGAGTATTTGCTTATTATAATTGCTGCATGTTAAATTCAGGATGAGGAACTGTAAACCTTGTGAAGTCTAGTAATGATAAAAAAAAACATCTTTCCTTTATCGCAGTCTGGAATAAAGGCCACTCATAATTCCCATAAACACATGGTGTCTTTTAACCCTTAAATTCTAAATGGATTGAGATCAAGTTCTCTGAAGGTACATCCCATCTCATATTGATCTTCTTATACCCTAAGTATCAGTCCACACACTCTCACGCAAATGGAGCACCCCCAGAGGCAAAATTGATACCAGCAGCAACAAACACCATCTTCAAAGATCCTCCAAGCCTTTGTTAAAACCTCTAGGACATTAGGTGGGGATTTTTTATGATTCTCCAATGAGTTTTAAGAGTTGTGTTTAGTGCTTTTAGATGTTGGACTGTTTTATTTTACTGGCATTTTATGTGCTAGAATGGATTTCTGACTGCACACTACTAGTTTTATTTTAGTTTTAATAGACCCTTTCCATCAATCTTTATAGTTATGGCTTTTACTGGATCCCAGTAGTTACAGGGCAGTGTAAAAATTAAAAGGATGGATGGATAGATGGATGGATGGATGGATGGATGGATGGATGGATGGATGGATAAGAAAAATATCACTAGACAGATGAAATAAAAGGGCTGGATATAGATGATATATAGATAGACACAAGATAAATGTTTTATGCAGTCACTAAGGCTCTCCTTTAGG